>NC_087521.1:23064351-23191851 GCF_963921805.1 Phalacrocorax carbo
TCTTGGAACGTCTTCTATGGGTTTTGTGAGTGCTTCTGTCTGTATATTTTTCATGATGGGTTTTTTTTGTGTGTGTTATTTCCTCTGTTGTTATACAGTAGGAAGCAAGACTATTTTAATGTTCTGACTGTTGTGTTTATTAGTATCGTGATGGTTTTAGCAGCTTATTATTGATGTGAGATAGAAATTCACAATGAATCAAACATTATTAGATCACACCTTTAATGATTCATATGCACTCCAGGCTCACATCGCTTTGGTAAAAATGACCACATTAGGGCAGACAAGTTGATTTTTATTATGCTATGTAGTTAATTTAAAAAATGCTTCATCTAAAAATGGTGTTTTGCAAGGAACTTTTCAGATGCTTTATAATAACCTGCATCCCTGCATCCTTGGTTTTCCACTGGCAGGGGGGAAATAAACCAACAACCTTGAGGCTATGAGTTAAATATGTCATTTTACTAAGAAAATTCTCCATATGTCCTTGCTGTCTTTTACACTTTCCATTTTTTTGAGGTAACTAAAGATTATTATACCTAATAAATTAAGACCTTCATAACAAAAATTCAAATATTTCTACCCAAGTATAGCCTGCCTGTTAGGTGAATTAATTATTCACAACTTCTGGCTTGTTTGCAAGACCAGGTACAAACGTTGTTTAGGATATTCCTGGGAAGGTACACATCTATACATACCCGCTTCTTCCTTCCATGCATTTTTATCATTCTAGGATGATATAATAGATTTAATATTTCCAACAGAAGCTCTGGCAATCTAGAGATGTGACAACATTTGCAGGAAAATATTATGTATCTTATTTGACCAATTACATACAGAAATGACAAACTTCCATGCATCTGAATTCCTCTTTCGATTCTTTTTGTAAGAGAAAATTTTCTTGCACCTCATTCTGAGCATTCCCAAACGCAGCCTTTCCCTCTTTCATATGACACATAAAGTGGTCACTAACGGTTGCATTTTGAGCTTAATCCACACTACAGCACAAAGACATCACTACTGAAGTGGAGAAAAGTGTATCTTTAGCTGGTTATATACGATATATTTTCATATATAGGTTTTTTTCTTTTTTCTTTCTGGAACAGGTGTGTTTGTTTTTTGGGGTGTGTGTGCTCGTCCTCTGTGCTGAGTACCATGTCATGGTGCCTTGATTAAGAATTAGAGGTAATGTAGCATCTACATTGAATAGGCACGTAGTGATTGCTGACTACAGGGAAGGAGCTTTTCGTGCCAGAACGAATGCTTGAATAACAGTCTATACGAGCAGGCGAGAGAGATGGCCTGTGCACTTTGAGCTAGTTCAGCTCTCTCTGCATGCAGGGTTGAGCAAACAGGATTGACGATTTCATGCCTGAGCCAGGCAGCCCAGTCCCTCTGCTTAGAAGGCTGTCTCATGCACAAACTACGTAAATCCAAGTAAACAGCAAACAAGTAGGAAACACTTTCTGCTTTAAAGAAATAACTTAATAAAAAGTGTAGAACACCTGATCAGGCAATCTAATCCTTTTAAAAGTAGTTGTACCCTCTCAAATTATCTGGACTAGAAATGCAGGCAAAGCAGGCTCTATTTTGGGGCTCTGCAGATAAATTATGTATTAAAAATATGCTATTACTTTAACGATCATTCTCAAAAGGCTCTGAAAACGAGGAAAAGCAAAGTTTACGTTGGTCAAGGAGACGGGACACAATTCTAAGAAATTTTCAAGAATAAGCTATGCAAAATTCATGAAACTGGAAGATTTACTCTTTTACCCATCAGTTTTGGCCCAGCTCACTTACTTTCATCAGGAGAGATGGAATGCTTTGTACTTATAGCCTTTCTAGCAGTCAATATACTATTGACTGTATTGCAGCCAACGTAGCCAGTGTGGTGATGAGATACTGTGGTTTTCACAAGCTTTCATTAGGTTTGCTGTGAAATGCCATATTCTCATATTAGTCATCCTCCCTGCTTTATATCTTAGAAGATGCATTTCAAACTGTTTTTAAAGTACATTATTATTCAGCTGTTCACCAAAATAGACCAATATACATTATAATATGTTTACGAGGTGGCAGTCTTACAATTCAACAATTTAAAACTTACATTCCATCTGAGATAGCTACAAAATTGTTTCAAATGGCTGTGCTTACTTTTTGGAGCAAGTAGTTCTAAATGAAAAGGTTGATGGCTGCAATTTGATTATTAGCAAGTAAAAGAACACAGATAGAAATATTGCAGTCAGTATGCTGATATTCCATGGAGAATGAAAAATGTTTAGTGGACAGTTTAGAATATTGTCAGAATATGGTGTCATCAAAACTGCTGAATTCGCTTCTTTATTTATATCACTGAGGTAGGTTTAATACCATTTAAATATCTTCAAAGCCATGTCTTTACTGAAAAAAATCAGCTGTTTCAACAATAGACAATAAACACTTTCCTCCTAGCATGTTTCCCTTGAATATGAGCTATAGGCAACTGGGGAGGGACAAAGCTTGGCACCTCCTGTCAAAAAGCAGACAGTCTGCAGGGAATGCAGAACTCATCACCTCTGCCATGCAAGTTCGTCTTTCGCATGTGTGGATGGAGCTGGGTTCAAGTCTGTGAAGGGAGAGTAGGAGCTGGTGGCATGAAAGGAAAAGGAAGAAATTTAACCTATTCCCCAAGAACAAATCATAAAACAGAGCGCTCATCAGATTCTATACATGCCCTCATAAGTTCATTGTGGCGGAGGACAAAGCTGATTAATCGTGTTTTCTTAGTTGCTACTACTACATTAATTAATTCAATGCTTTCAACAGATGTCCGCATGAAAATGCGGCAACTCAACTAGAAAAAACAGATCTTATAAACAGGGGTCTTAGGAGCTGAGATAATACTCAAGTAAAACAGTAGTTCTCTGAATAACAGGGCCAGTACCAGCGATATGGAAAATAAGCAAATGAGACCCTGAGGACAGAATGAAGATGGAGAGAAGGAGCACAGTTACAGTGCGTCTTCTCAGGTCAAGGGTGGAAAAGTTCTGGGATTGTGTATGAAGCTACATGTGTGTTTCTGTAACTTCTTAAAAGCCTTGCATATCTCTCCAGTGAAAAATGTATTTGCAGTATTCCTTACCCATTATTGGAAAGGAATAAGTTAATTTCCTATTGGACAAGAGATTGCCTTAAGTTATCCAAACACATTTAGATCAAGTTTTTCTAGTGTAACGCCTGTCTAGAAATATCCAAACAAGTGGCTTTTACAGCAGAGAGCACTGGTCACATAAAAGATGCCTGAATTAATGATATTGCACACTGAAAATGCAGCACTGTCGGTTGCATTGGAAATGTCCCCTCTCTTCACCTGCCTCCTCATAGTGAGGAGGACACTCTCCTGCCTCCCGTCCATTCATCCTGAGCCTGTGCTGCTGCCAGCACATATGACAACTATTGCCAATTGTGACAGTTGTTTCTGTGAAGGGGGACATCTGTCTACATAAAAACAGGCTGGGGTCTGCAAACTCATTCACAGAGGCCATGAAATAGTCATCAGATGGTAAAAATTACCTTCTTGGTTAAAAGACAAACTAGGGTCTCAAAAATGAGAGAGACTGTATCTGACTAACGCTCACCTGAGCCAGGCTGACGTTTGTATTATATGTGTTCAGGGGAACCCCTGTAATTGCTGACAGATGGGTTCCATCTAAAGATCCTTCCACCTCTACATGCATCTTGAATGTTTTGAAGTGTTGACATAAAAAATATGGTCCCCACCATACACCAAAAAGCAGAAACATGAAATTTTTGAAAAAGATACCAATATGTACTACAGATGTCTCATCATGAGCTGTTTGCAAACGCTAATCAAAGAGCCCGCTAGTTTTGTGCCTTTCCATAGATGGGATTTTCCCAGAGGAGTTTCAACATGAGCCCAACTCTCTCCTTGGCATCCTGTTTCTCTGCTGATTGTTTCTCTAAATCTTTTGCTGTAAGCCTAAAAGCAAAAAGTCCTCCATACAGTTGGTTCCAATTAACCAAATTAAAGCTATAGATTTTTAAACAAAAATAAAAAGACAGGGACAACATTTAAGCATTCAAAGCACAACAAGAATGAGTCTATTGCTCAGTGATTGGGCAGGCAGTTATATTAACTCTTGACATTCTACCTGATACAACATAGTTGCAGGGTAAACGCATTAGCAGTTTGGTGTTTCTTTAATTTTTGCATAGAAGCATCAATTTTTTTTTGTCAGATCACATTTTGTAACACAATATCAATCTTGCCATATACATGTTCTAGACAGGCTATAGGGATTCTGCTATAATTATGTCAAAAAATGAAATATTTCAAAATCTGATTGACAGCTTGATTACAATAATGCATGTGATTAAATTTAGGGTGTGCTGATGTAACGAAGGATGGAATGTCAGTGATAATTAACTGTATTTTTGTTAAATTTTATTGAGCATTTCTTGCTCCTAGGTTGGAGTATATTGAAACTAATGAGACACCTAGTGGTAGCATTTTTTTAGAGTTTCTTAGTGCCATTTGGGACTGGAGAAAACCAGTTCTTATGCAAATCATGTATTTTTGTTACATGTCATGTGTAAATTTTATGTAGATTGGCTTGGTCATAAACACCAAAACTGCAGTAAACCAGCATGACGGGAAGGATTCCATGCTATGTTCGAGTACAGAAGAGCAGCAGTAAGGATTTTTTCTTCTCCAGACAGCTAGTTCTGGATAATCAAGCTTGCCAGAAGAAAGAAAATTGTGGATTATGATGAAATGCAATGGTTTACTTTTAATTTTCATTGTATGGTATCTTCTCCCGAGAAAATAGTCAATGACTTCTGCCCCTTCTACTTCCTCAAAGAAAGTTTGTACAAGACAATTAATCCACCAAATACCTATTTATATGAACATGGATTAACTTTTGATATGAAAAAGGATTCAATGTGTTCTGCTTTTCATTAGGGTGGTTTTTTTTCTCTGAACAATAAGCTCCTTGGATAAAAACTTCTGTGTCCAATCTCATAAAAGATCTTAGGTATTTTAGGGTGTTGCTTGGAAAGAAAAGAAAAATGTTACCTATATGATAAATTTTTAGTACACTTTCTGTAGTTCTGTTCTCCCTCCAAGCATTAGCCAAACTGCTGGATAAAAGCAGACATGGGAATCTGTTATTTCCTAGACTCAAATAATTCAAGGTGCTTTTGAATCATAGATTCAAAACTGTGCTCCTTCACTGGTCTGCTGATATCTGCTAACCTTGATATTCTCCTTGCCCATCTCTTCCACAAGTTTTACCACCCTCTCAAATGTCTCCCTTACAACTGGAACATCCATTCCAGGCCAGTACTCTTCCTCTGACCCAGATTTATTCCCTTTTAAAGGCGTGTAACTGCTGGCTTGTCAGAAACCAGGTTACCTATATTCATTCTATTTTTGGGAGTGAGGGGACAGGGTAGAACAACTAACAGAAAGCTCTGGAATTTATTTGATATTTAGTGACTGTAATCTCTTTCAACAAATGTTATGTTTTCCTCTGTATCTGGGTAACACTCAGTAAACTTTGCTTGCTAGCAAGATATAGATGGTAAAAACACATAAATAAAATGCAGCATAATATAATAAAGTGGAACATAAATATATAAAGCTGACATACTCATTTATTTTCTGCAAAAGGAAACCCCAAAGAGATTGCTAGAGAAAGTAACGAATACATGGTGATTCTTTATTTTTCCTACCACATAAATACAGTTTCAAAAAGTGGGAGGAAAGATGCATTTTTTGTTATTTACAAGCAACAGAGTTAATGTTGTATTGTTTAAAAATCCTCTGTGGAAAACCTACAACAGCCTGGTGATACTGGAAGTGATAGTGACATGTTTTAGCAGCGGGAAATATGGAATTGTAGATAGGGAGTAACTATACAAGTTTTTGCAAAGCATGGATCTCTGTCTGTAACAAAAGGGTGTTGAAAAACATACAACCTCATTCTTCCTTGCATTTTGGTAGAGCCTAAGCACCTTAAGAAACGACTGTTTGATCAGTAAGTCTATTGCTAAGGGTAAGGTCACCTCATTCAAGAGATCTCTATCCTCTGAGCTACAAAGGATAGGAAATAAGGTTATAGATTCCTGGCTTCTTATTTAAATAGCGTAGTGAGAACACCACTACTGTTTAGCAGAGAAGTGTTTGGAGGTATGCTAATGACCACAAGAAAATTTCAAACCTCCATAATGTGCTTTAATCACCAGCTGGAGATCAAAAGCCACCATGTGATTTTATACAGCATGGGCAGCTTCCAGAAATGCCTTACATGGAAAGAGATCAATGGTAAAATTGGTAGATACAGCAAAGCTTTTGCAGTAAAAGCGTTTTATGTATCTTGTTCAAAGCATTTAAGTGCCTTTTAGATCACTGATTGAACCATAGACATTATAAAGTGGAACCTTTTAATACCAAAATAAAATTGCAGAGTAAAATTCCATTATAGGAAAAAGCATTGCACTGCAACAGGACAGATAATAATTCTTTCACATGTAATGGGATATATGAAATCTTTGATGATAAACAGAAGTTCTTTGTATCATTATAGTTAGGCTCCGTGTACTGTTGTTTGTGTGCATGTGACTGTATCTACAGTGTAGGATATACAGTGCTCCCCAGATAAAATGTATGCATACCTATAAATATAGCTTCTAACTGAGATGGGTGAAGACACTTCACATCCAAGACAGTCCAGTTGTTTATTTTTAAGTAGCAAAAACTGCCCATGCATATGAGTTTGGACCTTGACCAAAGAAAACATACAAACCCTTTAGAAACTCATGAAAGTCCTTTAAATTGGATTAATTTAATGCACTTCAAACAAATTCTAGTCTTAGAAGCTTCAAGTTATTTAAAATTATTCCCTTTAACAGCTTCAAATCACATGTCTGTTAGGATCACAAAACTTCCAGAAAAAGTGAAACTTCCAATGTTCCAATGGATCTGACTCTGTAGCTTTGCTTCCACAGCATTTTCATTACATTGTCTAATACTCCATCCCCTTTCCATTGAATTATTGGGTTCTCTGTAGAGTTTGGATGTCTTCTTCCCCACATTCCGTTCCTTCATCTAACTATACAACTACTTAACTCGGGGAATGAATACATTAAGATGCCTCAGCATCTTAATTTTGAATTTAACGTTTTGAACAGTACAATTAATAATGGTTTTGAATTCATAATATAGAAAAAGGAGTCAAGAAATATAGGTCTCACTTGAACATTTATTACAAATTTCCTTCGTCACGTCAAGCTAAACATTCACTCAGCATCTCTGTGCCTGATTCTTCATTTGTAAGTAGGTGTAAGTATTCATTTGCTGAAGTGATTTTTTATTAAGTCCTTTAAGAACTTGATCCTATTATGAAACAAGATTGCACCTTTCTTTGGTGAGGAGAACTTAGGTGACAGCTTTATCTCATGTGTAATTTTCTAGACAGATGTGTAATAACTTGATTGAGCAAAAAAGTTGTTTCATCAAATAGACTGAATATTCAAAATAATAGTTGATTCTCTCTGGCTTCTTATTCACTGCATTCTGAAGGAATTAATAAACAAAAATTAAAATATCTATCTAATCAAATACAAAAATTAGTCTAACTTCTAAAGACACCTGGAAAGATCTTAAACACATGGCAAAACATATTTTGTTCCTAGCTACCTTTTAACAGCCCTCAGACACAATAGGATGTTGTATTGGTCTCCTAAAATACACACAAGCTCTGAGGTTACAAGACAGATCATCTTAAATACTCTTAGAATGTATATTAATGGATGAACAAAGACAACTCTGGAGCACCACACTGCTATTCTTAGAGAACAGCGATTACCCTTTTAAAGTTTAATAGAAGTACATTAGAGGAAAAAACCCACACCCTTCATTTAATTTATACACATCTTTCCACTTAGGAAAACAGTGTGAAATGTGAATGAGAGGTAAATAAGAAAGAAAGCAAGCAAGCTTGCAGTAATCACATTTTTCCCCTAGTGTCAGTGTACTCACACTGCAGGATAACACATAGATATGATGGGAAGCATAAATCTTTGCACACCACAGTAGGTACAATGTGGGCGGGCGGTAACACAATGCTACTGAGTCAAGAACTGCTTCTTGGAATGTGATCGTACCACTGCTTCTTCTCAAACTATTTATGGCCTCTGACCACCAGGTTTTTGGCAAAATTTTTTGGTCTAGCACTTCAAGGGGACTGTAATTTGAAGCAAATACTGTGGTGATTTTTAGGAATAGTAAACTCTAGTCTCTACTCCTGTTTGTGTTCCTCAAACCCCAGTTAGGACAGCCGAGTGCAGTGCATATGTACTCTTTTATCAAGCATCTGTAGTGACACAGTCTCCCCATTCATTTTGGAATGTTTGTTCATTTTATTTTAACTTTTTTTAAAAAAAAAAGGTTTGCTTTTTTAAAGCATTTTGTGTAGTATGGCAAGGTGTTTGTGAAATGTATATGGACTTCTCTCATTTTGCAAAGAATAATAAAAGGTTTGCAGAAAGGGACCACATGCTAGAAGTCTGAGCCATTTAATTCTATAATTTTTGGAAGAGTGGAAATGTGAAGAACATAATGTAAAATTATCACCGAGGCCTTTAATAACTTTTTAAAATCAAAGGTCATTTAATCTTTCTCTAAAGAAATAAACAACAATCTTGTGAGGTTTTATGGCAATAATTTTCAAGAACAAAATTTAAGGGAAATGTTGTATTACTTTTAATTTTCTAGATTGTTGCTTGCTTACTTGCATCTGTATGTGGAAATGCACGTGTGCAGCTTTTGCTCCAGTATTCCCTTCTGATATCTTGCAGACCTTTCGTCTTTAGACATGAGCCTAACTGAAGTATAACACACTATCTCACTATTTGCAGATTTGGCATTCTCTTATTTGGTATTTTTACTGGAACATTCATATTAATGCATTCCTCTGTTGCACTCTACCCAGCCTTGTGAGAAAGAACTGAACCCACTTAGATCTGGTCTACATTTCTGACCTTGCCTAATAATCTCTGAAGACCTTAAGGAAATATTTTAATCAATCTATGCCTCAGTTTTCTTACTGTAGAATGAAATTGTGAGGCTAAATAGTTCAGAACATTTCACTTTATTTCTTTCTTTTTTCTTTTTTTTTGGGTGAGGTAGGAGGATTCAAATGTTCTTTGAGCTATTTTAAGTCTTTTGAGGAACATTCTTAATATTCTCCTGGTAATGAGGATGTAACTTGCATGTCTTCTGGAATTGATGAGTACATGTAGCTCTCCTGAAAGATTAGCCATTTGTGAAATGGTTATTCTCCATTTATTCTGGAGATTCACCAGTCTTCTGGAAACTTTCAAGGTTAATCAATCTAGGTTATTTTATGATATGCTGGTTTAGAAGAATTTATACTGCAGTTTGATCACTATCTCTTCAGATGTTCTTGTCAAGCCATACTCAAAATGTGACACTTTTTATCCCATTGCTAAATTAAAAGGAGGTAACTGCCTATTTGCCTCTGTACAGTTTATAATGCATATTTATTACTATTTAACAGTAGCATCTGAACTCTTCTTAACAGCTCTATCTGTAGTGCACACATAGACTGGATTGACCATTTCATCTAAGATTAGCGATCTTTTAAGGAAAAGTTATAAAGTTCTCTCTCTGGAGAAGAATTAAACACAATTATAAAACCTAAAACAATTCTTAAAGCATATTTGAAAGTTTTAGTCAGCACTTTCCAGGAATGCTCTTACTACACATTACAGTGAAGGATGATAATGAGATACCCATCCTACGCTTTTGATTGTTCGGTCAATACTTGCGTTTCTGAGATCTAGTCAAACCACTGACAGTATATAGGGAGCAACTGAGAAAAGCTGTGGCCACTTCAGATTTGGTTAAAACTTTAAGAATCTCCAGTTGTAGCAGTATTAAAGCAAACACATCCAGACTGGCTAAACAAAAATCCAGCCCTTTAGTGTATGGAAACATAATATATTAAAGTCTCTGCCCTGATAGCTTATTGGCAGAATCTTATCTTTTTATTAATAAGAAGTAGGACTGGTATATTGAAACTATGCCTTTTGCTTAAAACTGAATTGATTATTCTGGATCAATGGAAAAAAAATTAGAGGCACAATGATGTCCTGGTTTCTCCCTTCCTGCAGGAAAGAGAATATTTTTTGGCCAAACTTTTAGATGGGATAGCAGAATTTGCTTTAGATCTCTATGGCCTCATTGTTAAGATTGTTTTCAGACTGACATCCTAAAGATTAGCTTTTCACTAAAGGAATGAATGGAATATCTATTAAATTTTTAATTTTATTTTCTATATCAGCATCTTAAAATGTTTTCACGATGCCAGGAATCCCATATTAAAGAGAATAGTATATTAAAGAGAATAATATTAAAGAGAAAGTGAAATGCTATCATGTGTGGTAGCGTCCTCCGCTTCTTTCAAACAAACCTTTGGTCTTTCCTAAGAGCCGCAACACCGTATAACATTCAGAACAGCTCAGATTTTTTAACATCTGCAGGATTCCTAGTGTATATTTATTTCCATTATTCCTAATGTAGCCCAAGTTTTCAACGAAATATTCTGTATAAGTACTATAATGATGAACACACTATGGAATGATTGTTCTTAGTTTGTTTTAAGCTATTCAGTACTTCTAAAATTGCAGCATGGTGAAGATATTGGCCGTGAAAACATAATGCTTTTTTTAAAGGTTTGAAACCCTCAGCAAAGTAACAGACCAGAAACAGTAACAGCCCTTTTATTTTCCTGCCTCATCTTCTAAATCCCCTGTTTTGGCATATCTTTAATCTTCCATGCTTGCCTCCCACTTCATAGCTTGCAAGAAGCAAGTGTGAGTGTGCATGCATTTGTACCCAACAACAAAAGGAGATGTAGTGATACCGGATGCCAAATGGATCAGATTTGCTATGTGAACTGATGTTGTATGATTTGACTTGGACCTGAAGAAAAGCAGATTGGAATGGGGAGGAAAGAGAATCAGAAGAGGAAAAAGTCAGAATCCATGCTGACCCTTCAAAGGCATGGGCTCTTTTTCATAAAACTTTGCAATTATTTTTAATTATGCAAAATGTTCTGCACTCAAAACAATTTGAGTACCACAGACATGTTAAAAAAAAAAAATCGGTCAGGACTAAACACAGGCTTTGCCGAAGCATAGATAAAAAGCTTCTTTGGTGTAGGAAGAAGCTCCATTGCACAACTGTGCGAGACCATAGTAGGTAAAATGAGAAAAGTTCTGACAGCTAAGGAGGAAAGTAGGTAAAATCATGAGGTATGTAGTGGTATGTAATGAAGTAATGTGCAAACACACGCTGTGGCGCTGAGGTGGCTGGAGGAGTTGGTTTTGGCCTGGGCATCAGTCATGCAAGATGGAGAACTGATGCATAACCTTGTTCTCCAGACACCCAGTGGCCTCTGTCTTGCCCTCTTTCTGGGCCAGAGGTTATCACCACACGGCATCAGCCTGACGGAGGCCTTTCCAAACTTATTTTGTCTTAAAGCGCCCAAATTTCGTGCTGCTACACCGTAAAATACTTCAGCTCTTGGCCCATCGCGGCCGCTGTGCCTGATGGGAAGTGTAGTCCGTGACCGCCGCTGGCCCGGCGAGGCTACGGACTACACTTCCCATCAGTCACCGCGGAAGAGGCGGGGCGAGGGCGGGGGACCGTGGCGCGGCGGCCCAATGAGCGCTGGCGATGGTGGGAGGTGAGCGCCGCGGCGGGCGGGCTGCCTCAGGGCTCCTCGCAGTGCGGGAATTTCGGACGGGGCGGAAGGAGCGGCGGCGGGGCCTGGGCGCGGAGGAGGTATTTGAAACTGGTGTCTGCTTTTGGGGTGTAGTGCGGTTTTTTTTTTAAGGAGGTGAGTTTTGGGTGTTGTTTCGCTTCCCCTTCGGCCTGTCGGGCATCTCCGGCCTTTTTGGTGGAACGTGGCCGGGTTTTCCCGCTTCCCTCGATGAGGCGGTTGGTGGGAGCGGGCCCCGTTCCTGCCTTTCGCCTGCTGCCGGGGGTAGGAAAGGCACCTTCCCTGCTGCCCCTCGTCCCGGCCCGTGGCATCTTCCTGGGCCGCAGGGAGACAGAGAACCGGTGGGTAAGAGCTCCCTCCGTTTCACCGCTTCTCCCGCCTTCGTGGGCTGCCTTTGGTGATAGCAACCTAAATTGCTTTACTTCGCGCTTTTTTTTTTTTTTTTTTTTTTCTTTCTGGCACTAAGGTGCGGTGGGGGAGGCGGAGTAAGAGCTATACTCAGTGCCACTTAGAGGTTTGTCACCTTCAGAAGCATCCTGGTGTGGCTAACAAGCAAAATATCACTATATCACTTTGGTTGGGAGGCATTCCTGAGTTTTGCTTTGAAGTAAACATAATATTTTTCTTTTAAATGCAAACCTACAACTCCAAATAAAAATTTGCAATTTTAGGATTGGGAGAGGCCTGTTGTGTAAGAGACAGGACCCAGCTCAGCCCAGTTATCAATGGTTGTGTGTTATTTTTGTTTCCTATTTCTCGCCATTTACCTTCTTTTGCAATTGCAGGCAAGGTGCACCCTGTTGTTTTCTTTGGTTTTCTATTTGTGCTTAAGCCTTTTAATTCATAGGGAAGCTATGGACCCTTTTTTTACTTAGCAAAAAAAAAAAAAGTTGTTGTGAAGCTTCCTTTAGGTATTACTGTGTCAAAAGACTTGTGCCTTCCTCTGTAGGAATAACCTGTCCACTTAATTCTTGGGCATAATCCCCAAATAAGGTAGGATTCTTAATGAATTTCAGAGCTGTTCGTTTTTATACACTGTGCCAAACTATCAAAAAGCGTTTGAGTGTCTCATATGCATGGGTACTTGCTGTTGGTTTGGTGGTGAGGTGATTTGGAGTGACAGATGATTTGGCACTGTATAGAGCTTACTGTGGTCATTATTGCAATAACTGAGTGATGCTTAGGGTTTTTGGGAGAACCTTAAATACTCTTCAAAAGAAGAAAATGTATTCTTGAGAAGGCAATTTAAAATTAGTTAGGAACACAGTCATTCCTCTTGTGAATGTTTCCTATCTCTGAACAAATTTTAAAAAGACACCTCTATGACTCTCTATCCCTCTATGAGGGGAAAAAAAAAGTGTTCAGTTTTCCCAGTATGGCGCTATTGTGATGAAATGCTTCTTGTTAGTTGTGGTCCACCAATATACATTTATTCATTTTGTCTAAAAAGACTTTTTCTTATTTCTTGGGGAAAGAACCCTAGCACCTCTTCCTCCGTAAGTACCATTATTTGTCAGATGTCTAAATTGCCAGGAAATGAGATTATAGCGGTACTCAAAAATGTAACACAATGATAGATCAGTATCAGAATGTCCAACTTATTCAGGAAAGTCTTTGTTTACTATCTACCTCACTTGGAATTATAAGCCACTGATACTTCAGGTACTCTTTTTTGTGGTCCCTCCTATGAAGCAGTTCTACAGTATTCAGAAGTCTTAAAATTTAATGTTCTTTCCTTCCCACTCCTTGAGCAAAAACTTAATTTTGGGTTTTTTTGCTTCTCTTTATTTCCTTTTTTGCAGGGAGACCTAGATGTCTTGCTATGACTGATGAACAGTATTAATGATGTATAGACTTCAGGTCTTGCTGGGGCTTTTCCAGAGAATAAAAGACGACGATCAGGAAGAAACCAGTCTGCCTTGCCACTCAGCAGAAATACTTACTTCAAAATAAATTTAATTTGTATTCATTTCAGAGTTTTATTGAGAATGGATGCCAACAAAAATTGAGAAGTGGCTATTCATATTTATTCTACGAGTTCAAGTATCGTTAGAGTAGCAACCATTGCAGACAACATTTGTAAAGACAACATCACTAATAGCACTACTGATGCAAAATTGTCTGCATATCTGAAGTATAGTGCACTCAGTTTCTTCCAAGATGTTTTATTAGGGAGAAGCAGGAGAAATAGCCTCTGTAGTACTAAGAGGCTTTTGGAGAGAGTTTAGACAAATAGACTTCTGTTATTCATACTTGTTAGTAGCAAAGTCTTTGTTTTGAGCATATTGTAGCCACATAAAATGCTGCTGTTTACAGTCATGCACCTTGAAAATGGCTCTTGTCAGATAACTTAGCTAAGTAGGGTCAGGTCTGTTTGATACTTGAATGTTAGTATAGTACTTGACATCTATGGGACTCTGTTTCCAAGGACTTCAGCGTGGTGGCAGGCACTAATGAATTAAGCTTCACGGTACCTGTGGGATAGAAAATATTTCCATTTACTGATGGGGGGAGGTAATGGAGATGCAGGAAGGTTAAAGGTGATTTTTTTGTGTGTGCGTGAATTTTTAAAGGTGGTTTTAGGGAGAAGTAGATGACTTTATTCCAGTTGTGCAACGTACAGTAGGCAGCTCTACATCATGTTTGCTAGTTCATAAGTTTCCCGACAAACCCCTCATGTTTGCTGTATTGTGAGTGGACAAGCACATAGAATGGTGGAACTTACACTAAAATGTTATTATCTGTTTTTGTTGTTTTTGTCTGTTTTTGTTTTTTCCCAGTTCTATATTCTCATGTAGAAATTTTTTGCAGTCTCCAGGTGTTTCTGGTTTCAGTCAATAGAAGGTCATTGAATGGGTTTATCCAAATAAATGTGAAAGCATGTGCAGCCATTGCTTAAATATTTCCATGGATAACAGCTTTTTTGCAAAAGAGCGAGTGCTCGGTATTGTGCATGCCGCCCATTGAAAGCGATCAGTGTTTGGCACCTATGGCCTACTGATAGTTTGACCAACTTGTAAGTAGGCACGGTGCCATCTTAACAGATGGATATGAATATAGACAGCCAAGAAACCATGTATGTGTATCTAGTGTATTTGTTAAGGGCAGGTTCCCAGCTGGGGATGTTCAAACTTATGTCCGTTTTGAATTTTTGCTTTTATGGGTAAAGGGAAGTTGTCATTAATTTTTTTTCAGCTAAATACCTTCAGGCATACATTTACTGACCATATTAAACAAAACAAAAACAAACAAAAAAAGAAAAAGGGAAACACCAGCTTGTTCAATACTCCTGAAGAGCTATTTTAAGAAAACTTAATTCCCCTTTAAGCGAGGCTACTATTAAGAGACTCGCTGTGAATGTCAAGATGTAAAGCATATCAATAGTTTTATTTCACTGGCTTGCTAGCTTTATTGAAAAAGAGGCTACAAATTTTTATTTTACTGGACAGCAGTCTGTCCAGCATTCAGGCATCTAAGTGCATCTGTCCAAGTCTTGCTGGAATTATTCGTAGCAATGAGGAGGTCAAGGGATGCAGTCCTTCATGCCCTCTTCATGTCTCTTATATTGTTCTTAGCTTGAGGACAGTATGCTCATTTTGTAAAGGGTACAAAAACATATACATGACAGTGAGTGTGATCTTGTCCCACATTGAGTCATTAGGCCACTGCTGATATTTGCACTTCGTTTTTCTCCTTATGTGAGTCAGTCCTGGGGCTTCAGACTTCTGGCTTATTTTGCGTTATCACTTCTAATGGTTTCAGTCTGTCCTTTGTTTTAATCCTTTTCCTGATCTGGGTGTCCTGAGGAGCTGCTTAAAGGTCTGCTGTGATCTTTTTGGCCTGATCTTGTAAGTGATATCAACACATAGCCATTCCCACCACCCTCTGTTCCTTCTGGCGCTCTGACACCATTATGTTCTCAGTGGTATGGGCTTAGCTGAGTGAGCTGCAATTGCATTTGGTGCTTGGAAGTCTAATTCTTTTCCTGTAGAAAATCTGGAGGAAGAACCTTCCTCTAACACAGTACAGTATGTATCACCTTGAAGATTAAGGAAAAAAAAGAATTGAAAAGAGAGGAGTTTCTTGAGCAGGGTATGGATAAAGCTCTGGGTAAAGTTAGCATTAAATTTTAAGTGTGAAATATCATGTATCTTAATTATAGGGAAGAATGTTGTGATAGAGAAATAAGTGGAAATATGGGAAAGTAATGCAGAGTTAAAAATCCTATTTTTGTAATAATGACGAAGCTTGCACAATATAAGTATTGATAAATACCAGTGGTGTGGTTTTTTTTTTTATTATTAGAACCTTAGCTTGGTTCATGGTGTTGGAGAAAGATGACAGGAGTGGACAAATGGTCATTGTAAGCGCTGTGGTTCTATGAGATTCTGGTGGTAGTTCATTCCTTTTTTCAAACCATCTTCTTGTGATGTGAGTATTTCATAATACTGTTTTGTTGAAGTTACTCATTTAACCACAGTAGCTGTTCAGGTGCGGTTCTATGACACAGAGATACTTCTCAGTTTAATAAGGACCCTGAGAAAGCAGAACTTTTCTTTGGCATGAGTCATACACCTTCTCTTCTGCATTTATTCCTATATTGAATGACTGGTGTCTGCAGACTGCTTGGTGCTTATACTCTCTGACCACGTTCTTTTAGATCTGCCACATATGGAGGGCGTAATATTTAATATCAAATTTACTTATTTGGAGGTAGTTGATGCTATATGGGATTTCTGATTTAGGAGAGTGATATAAAACATACTGAAAACAATACAAGTGTCTGTAACACGTGGCAAACTACAGCAATTGCAATACACAGTTTAGTTGCAATGCCGATGTGATTCTCATTACCAGTGTATATAAACTACAGCAATTGCAATACACAGTTTAGTTGCAATGCCGATGTGATTCTCATTACCAGTGTATATAATATGCTCACCGTCACGATGCTGATGGCCCCAGCCACCAGGAACGAATACCTGAGTTGAAACCAGCTCAAGCCCATTGCTCTCTTCAAAATTCTTTTGCTATCCATTTAGTTTTTATACTCTTATGTTGGGCTGACCCTTGTATTCATTCTGCCCCGCTCCTTGGGCATGACATGCCCAGACATCGTTGCCCTGCTCCATCCATTGTTGGGCTACATTCTGTCACATTCTGTGCCCTAGGGGTTTGGTTGTTCACAGCTGCAGACTTGGGTGTTAGCTGACATGAAACTTGACAGTTATTCTTGCATTTAGTAAGTGGAGAAATGGGTATGGGCTGCTTTTTCAGATGTTAGCTGGGTGACAGACGTTTGGGGAAGAAAATTTCCTGAAGATACTACTCAGTCAGAAAAGAGGCTTGTAGAGGGGGGAGTGCTTTTGGAACAGCTGTCATAGTTATGTGGTTTTCTATTTGGGAAATCAGAAAAAGTCCTAGAGGAGCATCAGAACTAAAAGAGGAAAACTGATGTTAACTAACTACATTTGGCTTAGGGTTATTGTATTGAGTATCTAGATGAATGGGAAAAAGATATTTTGCTATTCAGAAACTTCCTGAATTGGGTATTAATATTCCTTTCTGCTTCCCCAAGCAAAATAATAAAATCCCACCAGTCAGAAGGATATCCTTTAGAAAATGACTGTGGCTCTGTATGCCTTTTATCCTCATAAGGTAGAGGGAAGGATCAGTTCTTTGTAAAACAATTAAATGTAAAGAGATCTAGTGCACTCTTTGCCATATCATGGCTGCGTATTCGGTAAGTTGTTCTACTGAATCAAAATCTGTCTCTGCTAAAAACTCAAAACATTTATTTGCTCAAAACGAGGCCTGTTCTGCAGAAAGATGCACTTGCTTGGTTCCAGTGGGCCAATAAGCAGTATTTCCAGAAATACCGTGCCTGGGGTTGGGAGAAGGCAACGGTAATACTTTTCCATTTATGATCTCAGAATAGGTAGTTATATACTAGTTTGATGATCTACTAAATGCTGCCCAGTGAACAATAAGCAGACTTCTATTTTTGTTGCTTACAGTTATATAGGAGAAAAAATAATTAACTGCTTGAATGGCTTGGTTTTTTGGGTGTTTTTTTTACAGCTAAGAGGAATTCCTCAGTATTACTGAGGACTTGGACTACATGACACTTCTTCAGTAAGTTTCACTCCAAGAAAACTGATGAGGTTTATTTCATTAGTTTACTTGTTTCTAAGTTTAGACCTATGGTTTGTTGTGATTGGTTGAGTATGATAGATTTGGAGATTTTTTTCTAGCATGTTTTATACCGGCAAGGTCTTCTAATAGGTTTATCTGGTGAAGATTTTTGCTGTCAAGTTTTTTTGTCATGCCTGGAAAAATTACTTGGTTTTCACTTAGAATTCATGCCAGTGTAACTACTTACTATATTTCCTTTAAAGTATCTTTGTAGTAACAAATTAAAACTTAAACAATTCATTTCAACTTTTTCATGCTTCCACCAGATTTCTATGTAAAATAAGCCTGGTCAGCATGTAACCTATGATATTCTTTTTTTCCTCTTTCCTTCCCTTCCCTCCTCTCCCTCCAAGGAAAATGCCGTATAATAAGAGGACTACTGGAAAAAGAGCCCCTGCAAAAAGGAGACTTGCTGAGGCGTTTACTCTGGGGGAGGTTCTAGCAGATACATCAAGAAAAGAATGGAAATTAGGTGTCCCTATAGGGCAAGGAGGCTTTGGACGCCTATACCTTGGTAAGTGTAGTTATCTTTGATGCTTTAAAGTGGAGAGTGAGATGTTTACTCAAAGCAATGAAAAATTGACCCTAAGTTATAAATGAAGAGTGTCTTCAAGTGATTTTTTTTTTTTTCACTAGAACCTTAGCTTGGTCATGGTGTGGGGCAAAAAATGACAGGAGTGGACAAACGGTCATTGTAAGCACTCTAGTTGTATGAGATTCTGGTGGTAGTTCATTCATTTTTTAAAAACCAAAATCTTTATTGCTTTTTAGCAGTGAAGGATAGTTTAGTGTTTATTTAATTTTGATTTTTTGGTCTGGCTGAAAGAAGGGTTTTTTACATAAGTGTCTTTATATCACGAATTTGGAACTGAAACTGTCTAAGCATACTCTATGGAGGCAGCTGATCAGCCAGTATTTTGGCTGGTTGTAACTTTGGTGCTGCTTTTGATGTTTTCTTGTTTTGCAATGCTGTTTATTGAATTCAAGGAAGACTTCTTTTAGTGGGTAGTGTTCCACACTTGCTCTCTCTGTTATTTGAACAAATGAACAGATAAGAGAGGTATTGAGGATACCTCAGGGAAGTAAAAAAAAAACCTTGATTGCTCCTAGTAATTTTGCAAACAATTTTGAAGGGATGAAAGCTTACGTGATAATGATAATAAGGTTTTCTTTTGCTACGCGTTTATGATCTTCCTCCTCATGGTGAAAAAATTGCACTGAATTCATATAGAGTTGGAGGAAAAAAAAGAATCCATCCTGCTTTCAAAATGAACAGACTGCAGCATAAGTGGATTAAGAAGAAAAACAGGACAAGCAGGTGGCTTCTTGCCAAAGAAGCTCTCTACTAGTTACTCAGCCTTGCTCAATGAGCTACTAAATTTACTGAGACTGGAGTTCCAGCTCACTCAAATTGTGTAGTTCTTTGTGTTAAGAATTCCTATGTTGTTCAAGCCAAAGCTTGCCCTTTGGTTCCCCATCATTTGCACAAAGCTGTGCCCCTGACTGTTCCTGTAATTTGTGCTTGCCTAACTTGATGTCCTTCATACCTGTATCTCCTGTCACAAATACCAAAAGCTTAGTAGCTACAGAAAGTCACTTTGAATACATGACGTGGCAAAATATGTTTTTCATCCTTATGTTCACAGCTTTGTACATTCATCGCAGTCCTAGAAAGGGAACAAATGATATTGACTAGGAAAAAATTACTAAATAATAAAAAAGAATTCCTTATAGTAAGCTGCCTGTTCTCAAACAGAAGGGAGAATGCAAGACCTACATCCATGTAGATAGAGTATCCTTGCCAAATAGAGAAGGTCTCTTACCGAAGTCTAAGGTACCGATACATGTTCACGTCAATACTTAATTGCTTTGTCATTTGTTTGTCCATGCTGCGTAGCAGATAAGTATGTTTTATGACTGTTTCCTCTCCTACTACTAATATTTATTTTTTAAATAAATATTTAACATTTAGCTTCTTTTTTAACAGCTGATGTTAATTCTTCAAAACCAGTTGGCAGTGACGCACCTTATGTTGCAAAAGTGGTAAGAGAGCATTTGAATCTTTACTTCACAACTTGAAAATGTTTGTTGTAGAGTAGCATGTGTAATTTAAAACATCTTCTGACTGAAAAAAATACAATTCCATAGTGCTCTTTAAAACAAAAGTGTGCTGGTACAGAGGAATGCTGCTGAGAATTGGGACACCTATGTATGAGGGTAGATAATGGAACATCAGTGGAGTTGAAAAAGGTTCATGAAATTGATCAGATTCTGTTTCATTTGCTGCTTCCTGTAAACAGCCCAAATATCACAAAATTAATTACATCTGGCTAGCTTTTGGAGAATTTCTGTGAATCAGTGGTGAGTCTGTGAACTGTTGTTCACCACTGGATGTTGGTAAGCTGACAGATGGCTTGGGAGAAGAAACAGCAAAACTTTGATTCCTGAGGTCGCCACAGATATAAAGTCCTTTAAATATTTTATCATAAAACACCTATATATTCTGATTTCTATTGAATTAAGATGGCATTGGCACATAATTTTTAACAAAAGCAAATTCTTTCTATTAGTTGAAATTTTCTTATGTTTTCAGTCTTAAAAGAGAATTGTTTAACTTGATTTGGCTATAATATTCTCTTCCTAGTATAAACTATTTTTCTTTAAATTTTGCTAGATTATTTTGTGTAGATTCTACTATTATATATGATTCCCTGGTAAAGTCTTAGTGAAAAACCTGGGAATATGGGAATAACCACAGTCGATCCAGACCAGTCAGTACCTTGGTGGTACTCTTGGTCCTGTGACAAAAGCAAATACCAGAAAACTGTACAAGAGCTTCACAATGTTAAAAATCAGTTCTTCAGCACAGTTCAGAACTGCAGGGTTTTAATCTTTTATTTATTTAACTATATGGGGATACTGAAATGCTTTACTGCAATAGCTGGCCCCTTCTGTAAATATGTTAATACTTTTAACATTTGTTACTGAAACTAAAAGATCAGGTTAATTTAGAATAGAATACGTTTTAGTTAGTATGTGCCTTTAATCTTGATATTTATATCTGCTGACTACAGAGAAATTCTAGAGTACTGGTTTTAATACTGTTCAGACACCTCAAGATACTCTTGGTGATGACCCTTTTTCCAAAACGTTTTCACTTGCTAAAAAAAGCACTGCTTACAATGCAAATGTCAAACTACCACGCTTTCAACGTCAGCGTGCTGCTGCTGCCACCTTTGGTGTTTGTGGGCAGGAATTCCATATAGACCAGAGCTCCAGCCTGCAGCTGTTGTATGGTGGCAACCTGCTTTTACATGCCCAACCTGTGCCATCAAGGGCAGCGGGTGTCCATTATGATGGAGCTGTGGGCTGTTTTAGAGGCAGATGATGGATTTTCATGTTACCAGCAGTGGCTCACCTATGGGAGGCATTGGCTCCTAATTACTGGCTCCTGCTGAGTTTGGACTGATCAGGAAGCAGAGTGCCATTTAACTTCCATGGGAGGATCCAGTTTGACTTGCTTGGAGAATCGTCAGATATGCATTATTTTATACTGTGCGTAATTGCTCTCCTTGCCCTTCTGAGGTTGAAACCTGTCCATCTGCATCTCTTCTCCTCCACTTTGGGCTCTAAATATTAGAAGACTTGTAACATTTGGGTTGCTTTTGTGCTAGATTCACTTTGTTGCAGCAATTTGTAAATACCCCCATTGCTAATCTCTCCAATGACTACTTACTTTTAATTTGTCTTTTATAATTTTGTCTTTATGGCAATAAAGAGTAGCCCTAGTCTTTGTGCTGCCCTCGCAAATGACCCATAACATATTATGCCTCTACAGTCTAGTATAACTCAGCTACGGATGAGGGCCTGGTTTCTAATGCCTGAGTGATTCCTAGTTGAACTATCAGCTGAAGCAAAGTGGTTAACAGCTTTGAACAATTATAAGTGTTTAACAAAATATGTGCTTCTATAGTAATGTTCTCCAAATTAAGCTATTAAAGCGGGATGGAAATTGGCTTAGTCTTTGACATATCCTCATAGTATTGATGTCTGAGCGGTTCAAAATGAATCACAGTTTTTATTAAAAAAAGAAATGCTTTTTAACATGTGGACCTTTCAGATGTCATTGTTCAGGAGTGGATGCAGAGTTTAATAACACTTCATTAAATTGCTGACAGTAAAAGATTAGAATTGTTAAAATATTACTTGAAGAAATTTGCTGGGTTTCAACATGTACTCCATAATCTCTTTCATTATGATATCTTTTCTAATTAGACTTTAATTTCAGTTTTGCAAATCGTGTTTATAATGACCCTGGGCATAAAGTTGTAGAAATTTGTGTTTGAAGTCTTTCTGGTTTTAGTGTATTGCAAGATGACTATGTGGCAAATATTGGACATCATTACATGAGCCTTTTTAACATAGCTTATGAGTTTGTTTATCTGTATGTAGAATTAATGGTATTATGGGGAAACAGCTTTATAATCAACATGAAGATCTGTTTTATGCTTAAATCATTTATCCATCCCCCAAGTATGGAAAGATACCAGATTTTCAGCATTTGCTCTGACTATAGAGAGATATATCTTTTTTTAAGCACTGAGACATATTTTTGTGGAATAATTTATTTAAAGATAAATATTTTAAGAATCTTGAACACCTACAGTTTTTAGCTGTACTTTAGTAAGAAAATAACATTCTTCAAACCTATGTAAATTGAATCAAAAGAATATGTATTGTTTATATTCTAATTAAGTTAGAGTATTAATGGATTTTGCTACACAGAAACAAGCTAATAGGTCAAATATCGTTTGTTCAAGATAACTGCAGTATAAGAATTCAGCTGTTTAACCTTTCTCTTTATATATAATCTCTGTATCACTAATTTGTTGTCCATAGAGGATAAATAAACAGAGTAAATATGCATGTACCAAAGTTTATGTGCATTGATCAGTCAGTCTAGTTGGGTTTGTTTTTCTTCCAGTTCATGGCTTAAGTCTGAACGTTGGCCCCACAATAAGGGGCCAGAAAACTGTTGTCTTGGCTCCATTGTTTACCAGGGCAATGCTGCTGGAGGAAGTGAGGAGGAGATAGGCAGTAGCTTTGTAATCGAGTGTCCAGGCCTAGGAGTGATGCCTCAGCTGATATCTGCTCCCATTCTGACTGGTCATTCTACTCTGAGCCAGTGCATCACATGCACATGAAAGCCCACGTTCATCAGTGTGTTTGGTCTCTTTACGTTGCTTCGTTAATGTCAGACAGCAGAAAACCTCTATTAGCTGAGTCGTACAGTCCGGACTTTAGCAGTTTTCTGGATTGCTACATCTGCATTTAAGAGTTACAATTAGAACCATTTAAGATTGATGTTACATATCTTGGAATTTTGGCTAATATGTGATTTTATTCTTTCTGGGTTTCTTTGCCAGTAACCACGCAATTGTTTCTGGTTAGATTTTTAAGTGTAGAATATTCCAAAATGGGTATTTTCACTGAGCTAGAATGGGTTTGGACATATGAGAGTAACTAGGCTGAAATAAATTTGCTTAAGCTTATCTCAAAATCAATCACTTAAAAACTGTAAGACATGAGATCACTTTTTTTTTCCCCTCCCCTAAGTTCTGGAAATGTAGAGTACAGTTACTTGGCCATTTGCAATTCTTGCAGTATTTCAAAGCTTTGGTGTTTTCAAACTAATTTCTCTCTTGCACTTTACTTGTAATATGTGGTTATCAGAGATTTGTCTCTAGAAAATGGAACTGAGATACCTTATGTTAGCTTAAATAGAAGGTAGACTCTGAAGTCAAAATAGGCATAGTTCTTAGAATGTAGTTTAAGAGAAATTGTGAAATCCTCTGTAATTTTTTTACCTTGATCAACTGATGTATGAAGGGAACAAAATACCTTATGTTCAGTAGGAATTCAAACTTTTTAAAGATTTTCCCATCAAAACATTTCAGGTGTTATTTTAGGCTCACTAATGACTATTGCAACTGATGCAATCCAGCCTTAATCTGGAAAATCTGAGATCATGAATGTTGTTTAATGTTCTCTGCTAAACTTTTGCTGCCAATTATTCATGGTAATTCTATACAGTTCAGTTAATTTGTTATTCTTTCATTTTTTTCTTATGGGAAAGGATTCTTTGATACCCTTGATGTTAAGCAATCTGTAATTAAAATAACATTTTAGAGCCAACCTTCTTTTATAAAAAGAACATATTCTATTGAATTTATCAGCACTGGGTAGAGCATTTGAGGGACAATATGCTTTTATAGGGTGACTGTTACATTTTGTGAGCTTTGAATAATTATTAGGTACTAACACAGCAGTTTTTAACTAATCTTAAATTGTCTTAAAGGAACCCAGCCAGAATGGACCTCTTTTTACTGAATTAAAGTTCTACATGCGAGCTGCTAAGCCAGATGAAAGTAAGCAGTCTATTAAAATGTTTTTAATGAACTACAAGCATTTAGGAAAGTAGAGCCTACAGGAGTAAGGTCAAACTTTAAAAGAATCTTTTTAGGTAATTTAAAAAATTTTTTTGAATGATTGAAATCTAATTCAGACATACAGTAAAAATAGGGTTTTTTGGTAAGATATTCTCTGTAGTTGTGTTGATGGTATTGTCAAAATCAAAACTTTAGTTGCATCTCTGTCCCTACAACAGATGCGTCATTAACTTTGCAGTATACTTTGCATTGAAATTTCCATGAAATAAGCAGCTCACATGTATGCAGAAACTGTAAGTGATGTGAATACTCCTTATTTAAGTCTCTACTGCTGCGAATTCATGAACGTATCTTTATTTGTATTTACAGTTCAGAAGTGGACTAAGTCCCATAAATTGAAATATTTAGGTGTACCAAGATACTGGGGTTCTGGCTTGCATGAAAAAAATGGAAACAGGTGAATATATCTTTTGTTGACATACACTGGGATTTATTTTATCCACAACCAGTATCCCTTTTAGCCTAATTTACTCTATCAGATGTGTTTTCCACCTATCTTCATGTTGTTCATTTCTGCTGTAAAGGTTCATGTTCATAACAGCCTACGTTTAAGGAACAGAAACACGTTATCTGTATTCTGTGTGATACTTGTATTTGTGTCTATTACATTCTTAGTGATTTAGTTTTCATTTGTTTAGAACATTGCTGTAATACAGTGATGCTATACCTATGTGGTTTAGAAGCTTTTCATATCTGAATTAAAATAAAGTTGACTTCTAATGTATAAGTCCTTGAATAATATGACTACTTTTAAAGTTTTTCTTCTGGTGTCGTGTGCACTTAAAGGGAATTTTCACTCACACATCTAAAGGACTTAGTGCTCTCTCTTGATCTATTTTATTTTCCATAGGGATAAGTTTGGGGTTTTTTGACTTACTTTGTGAGCTAGAATAATTTCTAGTCTGATGTTAAATTTGTCTTAAGTCTAGCAGTAGTTTTTAGTTTTGTTGTGTGTCATGAAGGGTTTTAGTTACTTGGTCTTGAATGCTATGCCTGTTTATGTAGCAGTCCTTGTTTCCTAGTGGGCTTTCTCTGTACAGCTGTGCTGCAAGAAGTTTTAGTAGCTCTCTGGCAGCTTATAGTAGGTCAGGTGTCTTTGTGTGAGCCACTACCTAGAGCAGTTGGTGTGTATGTTTAGTATGTCAGAATTGTCATTGTTTCAGTAGTTCGTAAACTTCAAAACAAATCTAATGTAAAAACAACATTAATTTTGAGAGGCAAAAGTAAATATAACTTTTTTTTCCCAAATCAACTTTTCTTTGCATTCAGTATTTGATGCATGAGATTCTTAAATATAGCTTCTAAGAGCTCTTACTGTAATAGAACCAGCTTGGCTATAGCAATGAATATCAGAGCACCTTTGGCAACTGGGAGATTTTTCTTTTTAATAAAAGGTTGTAATACGTTTCAAGAAACTAACTTTTTTAAGTAACCATGTTAAATCACCTAGTCATTTGTAAAGTAAAAAATGTGTCTCTATACGTGATTGATGCTTGGTTTTACCTATAGTGAATTATAATACAGAGATTTTCCTCTGTGGGTACTTGTTATTGTATTGCATAACTATCCAGGAATAAAGAACAGTTCTTTTGATGAACAAAGTTTTGACTAGCTGATGTAAAGAAGTTAAAGAATTGATGTACAATATTAAAAGAAGTCAAGTATTTCCCATATACTTATTTCCTGTGTACCTGCAGTTTTTTTTCAATCAGTAATTTGTACAATTAAAACGTAGGTAAAATACTTTGCTAAGTACAATTCAATAACTTCACTGTTGGGTTTTTTTCCTTGAATTTAGTTACCGATTTATGATAATGGATCGATTTGGCAGGGATCTTCAGAAGATGTGTGAAGAGAATGCAAAGCGATTTTCCCATAAAACTGTACTCCAGTTAGGCCTGAGAATAGTAAGTTTAAAAAATATATTTTTACTATCTGGCTTCCCTGTGTAAGTCTCAGCTAAATCACACTTTTGTGCTGAGTACTGGTCCTCTGCTGGGTGGAGCTGGGTACTGCATTTATATGACTTTTTTTTTTGTTAGCTTGATATTCTGGAATACGTCCATGAGCATGAATATGTGCATGGAGACATCAAGGCCTCAAACCTTCTTGTGAGTTACAAGAACCCTCATCAGGTATTTCTGATGCATTTTATTCCTAATGGTTTAAACCTTCTATTTGACAACACATCGAAGAGCTTTGAACCTGTGAAATCTACCAGAAGCTCATTTTTAAGAATGTATATGGTAACATTATTTCTGCTTGACATTTACATCTAGTTAATATTTGTTGTGGTTCAGCCTCAGCTGGCAACTGAACACCACGCAGCCGCTCGCTCACACCCCCCCCACCCCTGTGGGATGGGGAAGAGAATCGGACGAGCAAAAGAACTTGTGGGTTGAGATAAGCACAGTTTAATGATTACAATAAAATTATAATGATAAATGATTATGATAATAATGACAATAATATTAATATAATAAAAGGGAAAAGGAAGGGAAAGGGAAAACAGGAAAAAAAAAACAGAAACACAAACGATACAACCGCTCACCACCCACTGACCGACGCTGCCCGTCCCCGAGCCGCGATTGCTTCCTCCTCCCCCGGCCAGCCCATCCCAGGTAGCATACTGGGCATGACGTCACATTATATGGAATATCCCTTTGGTCAGTTTGAATCCGCTCTCTTAGCTGTGCCCCCTCCCCTCCTGGCTTCTTGTGTACCTGGCAGAGCATGGGAAGCTAGAAATGTCCTGGACTAGTACAAGCACTGCCCAGCAACAGCCCAAACATCTGTGTGTTATCTCAACAGGTTTTTTTCCCATGCTAATTTCAAAGCACAGCACTATGCCAGCTAGTGTGAAGAAATATAATTCTATCCCAGCTAAAACCATGACAATATTCTATGGGTGTTTTATGCATTTTGCTGGACAGTTATCAAATTGACTATTTGCCCTAACTAATATTATAGAGAAATTCTCAAGATAAAAAAAAAATTGACTCACAAACAGGTATTTGCAGGTGGGAGCTTCAAATTATATAGCATACCAGTAAATTATGTTTGCCTGTCTGCATTGTTACCTCATTCCTTTGTTCAAAAAATCCATCAAATAAGTGTTCTGTTACTTGGAAAAATCGGTCTTTAGAGTGTTGATTGTTCCACTTCATTTATGGAACTCTTTCATTTTTCTGCATTTTTAACTCTCTTTACTACTCAAACAATGCATACTACAGTTTCAGAATTATGTATGTCGTCTTATCCAAATGTTTTAGCTCATGAAATAAGTAAAATAATCTCAGTTCCATTAAAGAAACTGTGGAGTTACTGAGAGGTAATACTATGTAGTAGTGTTCAAATGGGACAGCTGACTTTAAAGAGAGTAGCACAGTAGGTGTAATGTTCATGGAGTTATAAATAAGACTTTTTTTTTTTACTGGTAATAACAGACTATTTTACTGTACTTCTCTGCATCAACAAGAAATGACTTCGAGATCAGGCCGCTATATGGAAAACCTGTCTGTCACGTTTTCAAATCATATGTAGTAATCTCAATAAAGCAATGAGGAAAGGATAATTTAAAGTAAAAAACCGTACCATTTTTAATATTTTTTAGGAATTTCTGAGAATGGTTGGGAGTTACATTTATTATTTGTATAATTTTTGTATTTATAGTTCTTTAATCTTAGAATTCTTTGTGGAAATTACTAGGTGTACTTGGTGGATTATGGACTTGCTTACCGATACTGTCCTGACGGAGTTCACAAAGTATATAAAGAAGATCCTAAAAGGTGTCACGATGGAACTATTGAGTATACCAGCATTGATGCACACAAGGGTGTGGGTAAGGATGTAAAACTTCTTCCTCAGCAATAGGCATTTTTGCATCCTTTTTATAAACACAAAAGACTTAATTTGCCACATTGAGTTTTGTTAACAACCAGGTTTCTGAATCTATAACATTTTTTTTAAAATTATTTTTCTCTATGGACTATGCAGGCATTTTTCTTTTTTCCATTTGCTAACTTTTACTTTGATATTAATTTACTGTATTTTAATGTAACTTTCTTAAATAGATTACCTTAATTTATAAAGAATGTTAAAATGTTTAGTGTATTGCTTTTTATTAACTAAGTAGAAATGGAATAGTGCTTATGAGATCTTGATAGAAAAACAGGCCCTGTTTTCAGGAGATAGTTTGTTATCAGTGTGAGCATTGTTCCATCATATTTGGCAAAGATGCACAGTATTCTTTATCTTGATTATGGCTTAATATTTATAAGATTTTAAAAATGAAACTTCATTTAATTATGAAATATTATTTCATAATTATGCCTTTCGTCACCAAATATCAAAAGTCGAGAAGTGAGAAAAGGTTGAACATGAAAAGGACAGGTCTATGTCTGATGAAACATTCAGCATTTATAGTGAATATCAATTTTATTTTCTTCATTCTTTTTTTTTATTAGCATAAAAGTGTGTCCTGCAAAAATTCAGTTGTTGAAATTTATTATTTACTTCAGGATGAGCTGTTGCACCTATGCTTAAAACTGAACACAAACAAAGATGACTTGACTTGCCCCTTTGTACTTCTCTTGTAGTCTGTGACCAATGTACATGTGCGTGGTTTCTGGGGATTTTTGGCAAGGCTTTTAGGGATCTGATCTATTATTGTCCTCTGTTCAGTTTTCAGGCCACACTGTGGCCATTTCAGGCCAGCATTATGGAATATTTTTTTTTCAGGAGCTGGGGTTTTAGCACTGTTACCTTTTTACAGAAGAAGGGAACTAAAAACTCTTTCAAACAGAAAGTGAGTCACTTCACTAACTTGCTCTATTTTTTCCACAATTGGAGTACTTAAAAAGCTTCCCAAACTGGGCATGTCATATCCTTGAGTAGAAGAAAGATTGATAAAGGACTTGAAAATTAAGTTATCCTTCCAGATGTAGGAACAATATTTTTTTCTTCCTTGCTTTCACACCAAAATAAAGAAATAAGTAACAGATACTGTAGTGTTACATTGTTTGCATTGGCTTTCTATTGTCTTAACATATTTGCAAATTTTAGCTGTTGTTAAACTATGCGTGCTTTATTAGCTGCTCTTACAGTTCTTTTTCTATGCGTGCATATATATTTAGCGCCGTCGAGACGTGGTGACCTGGAGATTTTGGGTTACTGTATGATTCATTGGCTTAGTGGCCATCTACCATGGGAGGATAATTTGAAAGATCCAAATTTTGTCAAAGACTCAAAAATGAGGTGAGAAACTACTTGTTTTCTTTCTCCTTTGAAACTGAAAATAGGAGTAAAATGTCTTTATGTAGAAAAGCTTTGTATTTTCGATGTTCCTTTTTGGTGAGTAGGCTATTGTTTTGTATGTCCCCCAGTTTCCCTTCATTGTGTCTCATGTATCCTTGGTTTGTAATGAAATTTTACTTGTACTATTCTACTCTGTCTTTTTGCGTATGTGAGATGCTGGTTTACCCACCACAGTATTGTCCTTAAGAGTGCTTTTTGGCTTAACCAGAGCAGTATTCTAATCAGAATGCAGGAAACCATTAGTCCTGCTTCACAGAAAGAGAGCTGAAGCATGGAGTACGAGTACGCATTATAACACCATGCTCTGAAGTCAGTGGCAGAGATGAGAGTGAAAGGTGGATCTTAAATGTCTTTGAGCATCATTCCAGCTAGAGGGCTGCTAATGTGGGATTTTAAAATTATTTTTTTTTGTCCCTCTCTCTCACTGTTACATACCTTTGTCTTCCCCCACCCTTGTTGAACCCTCTGTTGTCAGGTATTTAATATGAAGAAAGCTGTCCCAGCACAGCAGTTTCTGTCTCATTAAGAAGTAATTGTTACCTGGCTTCCTTATCTCTACTTTTAATGCTTTGGCCTCCATTGATGTTAGCAAAGCTACCCCTGCTTCCTCCCAGTTATTATTTTGGCAGGTGATCTGCTCTGAATAATATCAGCTAGAGAAGGAGTCCTTTAGCAGGAAGAGGTGAGAACATTGGTATGTGAGGATTTAAAATGGACTAGTTCTTTTCCTTCAGTCTTCTACTTGCTTGCTTTTATAGGAATTGAAAACTGTTGAACGAAAACTTAAAATATCTCAGGTAGCCTGTCTGGCATTCGTCAGGTTCTCAAATGTACTGCACTACTGAAAATTGCTTCACTAAGTCATACCAAAGGTTTATCTAGTAGTTTTTCCTGTCTCTGACAGTGGCCCAAGCTAGGTATTTAGGAAGTCTATCAAAACAGGACAAGATTCAAAGTTTGAAAGAAACAATAGTTTTGAATAATTCTGTTTTTCAGATGTAGAGATAATATTTCAGTTTTGATGGACAAATGCTTTCCTGGGAAAAATAAACCAGGTAAGAGCTGTTTTAAATTAAAATACTTTGGTTTGTACCATGTGGTAAGCATTGGCTAATAATTTGTTTTAATGTCCTTTTTCTTTAAAAAACAAAACAAACAAACAAAAAAACCACAAAACCCCCAACCCCAAAACAAAGCCATCAATCTGTTTGGGTGCCATCATCAAATTTTAGACAACTTTACACAATGGATAGAAGCTCTGAAATTCGTGTTTACATAGGGTAGGCTGTGCTACTCTGTATACAAATAAAAACAGATCAGTTCAGTTGCTGCAAAAGGTGAGGAGTTGTCAGACTGTCAGCAGCTTTTTTCCAGAGAGGTGTGTCTCAGGCATTGTACTCTAATTTGTTGCTTCTTTAAGTCCTTGTTTACTTAAGTTTTGTACCTATTCTTACTTTTATCAGCAGCAACAAAGTGGGATGAATTAGATTGTTGATTTGGAGAAGTTCTAGACTCTTGGCTGCAGTTGTATGAACTGCAGACACTGTGCTTCTAACTAATGACAGTATTAAGTATTTGCAAACATGAAATGTGTAAATTGGTTTTCCACAGCTGAATTTTAGAGATCCAAAATAATAAAGTAATGAGAACTGGAAGTCCTAGATTGTTTCTACTTGGCATTGGTGATTTGCTGAGTAGATTTATGTTTTTAAAAAAACCCTGACTATTAGAAACACACTTTCTGAGGATCTTAAATATTTGGTTATTTCCAGCTACTGCTGGTGATCAGAAGAGTATTTTCTATGTAAAGTATGACTTGTCTGGTTTTTCAGTGGTCAGATGTTTCATCTGGTTTTTTTAATATGTTTCAGTCTTGAACTGAAGTAGTCTGGGATAACATTGAGGTTCCTGTCAGTATTTTTAAATATAGACATAAGAAATATCATGTAAACAAGCATTCATTGGTGAAGATTGGCCTATTACATTTTTTACGACTGACTGTTTTCTTCATTGCAACGAATGTGTAAAAAACAGTGATGCTGTCATCACTGGTTAATGAACCTCGGTATAATTTTTTTCTAAAATGTGTTGTAGTAAAGTCATAATTATGAGTTTATAAATAACCATTTCAAAAAATGGCGTAAGTAGTGCATGCATAATTTCTGACTCTTCTGTGGTAAGAATGAATGATTAAAATGTTTTCAAATAGAAATTAACTGGAGGTACCATTTCTTTAGATGAAATCGCCAAATATATGGAAAAGGTGAAGCTACTGAGCTATGAAGAGAAACCTGTTTATCAGCATTTCCGAGAAATACTTCTGCAAGGTCTTAAGGCCATTGGGCAAAAAGATGATGGAGTACTTGACTTTGGCTTGTCAGAGAATGGAGACTTGCAAACAAATCCCATGCAAAAGGTTTTTACTCTAAAAATTTGTCATCTCTTAATGTGTGGTGGTTTTTTGAGCCAAATAAGAATTAAAGTGGTATTGGAAGTAGGTGTCATAACTGCATCCAGTAGGAAATAGGCAAATAGTGAAATGTTTAAGTCCTCCTCTTTTGCATTATTTCTCTATCTTCACTAATTGTTCTTAAACTTAATACAGAATGGTGTTTATAGGTATTCTTTCATAAAGTCATTTGGTGAGGCATGCGGCGGCAGCAACGGTAAGTCCTGTGACTGGGCGCTAGATTGGGGTAGAAACAGGGGTTGCCTGTGCCAGGGAACCTGGTAGAGAGCCAGTGGGGCCCTCGCGCCAAAAACAACTGGCTGCTCTTTAGAGCAAGGCAGACGGGGCTTGGGCGTTGCTGGGGCAACAGCGGGAGATTTAAACAGGTCCCTAGGGAGCACGAGCGACCAGGAGTGTGGCAAACAGGGCGTGGCGCGTTCGTGCAGGCAGGGCGAGCAGGCAGCTGGTGAGCTCTCCTCGTGGTCTGCACTCTCCTGGAAAAGACTTAGCCATGGTCTCTGTTCGGACAAGAGCTATCACCAGGAGGCATGTGGCGATGCAGACAGAACTCCCACTAAAACACGCAGCCACCCAGGTGTCTGGCTGCAGGGAGTGCCAGAGCCTTGCTCCAGTCATGGAGGGCTCCCGAGACAGGACCTGTGTTTGGTGTGAGCAGGTGGAGGATCTGCTCAGCATGGTGGCAGAGCTGAAAGAAGAAGTTGTGAGACTGAGGAGTATCAGGGAATGTGAGAGGGAGATAGACTGGTGGAGCCACTCCCTACCATCCCTGAGACAAGCACACCAGATGGAAGCATCAAGAGAAGGAGTGGCCCCCCTGCCTTTGTGCCGCCAGGCAGAGGGAGGGGACCCAAAAGACGGAGGATGGATTCAGATCCCTGCTTGGTGCAGGGGGCAAATCTTCTCCCAGCCAACTTCGCCCCCCCCAGGTGCCCTTACACAATAGGTATGGGGCTCTGGAACCCGAGGGCCAGGAGGACAAAGGTACAGACAGTGATCCACCCAAGGGGTTGACTAGAGGGAACCAGTCAGCCCCATGCTTTACAATGGCCACTGGTAAGAAAAAAAGAAGGGTAATTGTTGTAGGGGACTCCCTTCTGAGGGGAACAGAGGGTCCGGTATGCCGACCGGACCCATTCCATAGGGAAGTCTGCTGCCTCCCTGGGGCAAGGGTAAGACATTACCAGGAAGCTCCCTAGGCTAGTAAAAGGATCCAATTATTATCTGCTAGTGGTTGTTCAGGTTGGCAGTGATGAGGTAGCTGAGAGAGGCGCAAAGGCAATCCAAAGGGACTTTAGAGAACTGGGGCGATTGCTTGAAGGATCAGGAGCGCAGGTAGTGTCTCCTGGCTACCGATGGGATGGAGGAAAACATACGGAAAGGAACAGGAAATCCCATCTCATTAACACGTGGCTCAGAGGCTGGCGCCAGCGGTGGGGTTTTGTTTTTTTTGATCATGGGGCAGTTTACCTGGCCCCAGGTCTGTTGGAGATAGATGGGGTTCACCTGTCGCAAAGGGGGGAAAAAAGATTCTAGCTTAGGAGTTAGCAGGCCTCGTTGAGAGGGCTTTAAACTAGATATGAAGGGGTAAGGGGATAAAACCAGGCTTGCTAGGAATGAGCCTAGGGGTGGCATGCCTGTGTTGGAAAAGAGATCAATAGCTCAACTGAAGTACGTTTATACCAATGTATGCAGCATGGGCAATAAACAGGCAGAGCTGGACGCCATTGCGTGCCAGGGAAACTATGATGTGGTTGCCATCATGGAAACATGGTGGGATGACTCACACAACTGAAGCACTGCAATGGATGGCTACACGCTCTTTAGAAGGGACAGGCAAGGAAGGAGAGGTGGAGGGGTAGCCTCGTATGTTAGAGAGTGTTTTGACTGTCTAGAACTCAATGACGGTAATGATACCATTGAGTTGCTTATGGGTAAGGGTCAGGGGGAAGGCCAATAAGGGAGATGTCCTGGTGGGAGTCTGTTATAGACCACCCAACCAGGATGAGGAGACAGATGAAGTAAGTACTCTACAAGCAGTTGGCTGAAGTCTCACGATCTCTAGCCCTAGCTCTAGTGGGAGACTTCAACTTACCAGATATCTGCTGGAAATACAACACAGCAGAGAGAAAGCAGTCTCGGAGGTTCCTGGAGTGTGTGGGAGAACTTCCTGATGCAGCTGGTGAGTGAGCCAACCAGGGGAGGTGCCCCGCTGGACCTGCTGTTTATGAACAGAAAAGGCCTGGTGGGTGATGTGGTGGTCGGAGGCTGTCTTGGGCTCAGCAACCATGACATAAGAGTTTTTGATTCTTGGAGAAGTAAGGAAGAGGGTCAGCAAAACCACTACCCTGGACTTCAGAAGGGCAGACTTTGGATTGTTAAGGAGTCTGGTTAACAGAGTCCCTTGGGAGGCAGTTCTGAAGGGCAAAGGAGTCCAGGAAGGCTGGATGTTACTAAAGAAGGAAGTCTCAAAGGCACAGGAGCAGGCCGTCCCCATGTGCCGTAAGTTGAGCAGGTGGGGGAGAAGACTGGCTTGGCTGAATAGGGAGCTCTGGCTGGAACTCAAGGAAAAAAAGGAGTGCTTACTGCCTTTGGAAGAAGGGGCAGGTGACTCAGGAGGACTACAAGGATGTTGTGAGGTTATGCAGGGAAAAGATTAGGAAGGCAAAGGCCCAGCTGGAACTTAAACTGGCCACCACCGTTAAAGATAAAAAATATTTTTATAAATACAACAGTGACAAAAGGAGGGCCAGGGAGAATCTCCCTCCTTTGTTGGATGTGGAAGGTAACCTTGCCAGGAAAGATGAGGAGAAGGCTGAGGTGCTTAATGCTTTCTTTGCCTCAGTCTTTAATAGTCAAACTGGTCATCCCAAGGGTTGTCAGGCCCTTGTGCTGGGAGATGGAGCTAGTGTGCAGAATTAAGTCCCAGTTGTTGAAGAGGTGGCAGTCACCGACCTGCTCCTTCAACTGGATGTTCACAAGTCCATGGGGCCGGATGGGAACCACCCAAGGATACTGAGGGAGCTGGCAGAGGAGCTCGCCAAGCCGTTCTCCATCATTTATCAGCAGTCCTGGTCAACCGCGGAGGTCCCAGATGACTGGAAACTGGCAAATGTGATGCCCCTCTACAAGAAGGGTCAGAAGGAGGATCCGGGGAACTACAGGCCTGTCAGCCTGATCTCGGTGCCGGGAAAGGTCATGGAGCAGATCATCTTGAATGCCATTACACGGCATGTGTGGGACAACCAGGGGATCAGGGTCAGCCAGCATGGGTTTATGAAAGGGAGGTCCTGCCTCACTAACCTGGTCTCCTTCTATGATAATGTGACTCGCTTAGTGGATGAAGGGGAAGGCTGTAGATGTTGTCTACTTGGACTTTAGTAAGGCCTTTGACACTGTGTCCCACAGCATTCTCCTGGAGAAGCTGGCTGCTCACGGCTTGGACAAGTGCACTCTGTGCTAGGTTAAAAACTGGCTGGACGGCCAGGCCCAGAGAGTGGTGGTGAATGGAGCTAAATCCAGTTGGCACCCGGTCACAAGCCAGGGCTCAGCATTGGGGCCAGTCTTGTTTAATATCTTCATTGATGATCTGGATGAGGGGATTGAGTGCACCCTCAGTAAGTTTGCAGATGACACCAACTTGGGTGGAAGTGTCGATCTGCTGGAGGGCAGGAAGGCCCTTCAGAGGGACCTGGACAGGCTGGATCGCTGGGCCGGAGCCAAGGGTATGAGATTCAACAAGGCCAAATGCCAGGTCCTGCACTTGGGTTGCAACAATCCCATGCAACGCTACAGGCTTGGGGAGGAGTGGCTGGAGAGCTGCCTGGAGGAAAAGGACCTGGGGGTGTTGGTTGACAGCCAGCTGAACATGAGCCAGCAGTGTGCTCAGGCGGCCAAGAAGGCCGATGGCATCCTGGCTTGTACCAGGAGTAGTGTGGCCAGCAGGAGCAGGGAGGTGATCGTGACCTTGTACTCGGCACTGGTGAGGCTGCACCTCAAGTACTGTGTTTAGTTTTGGGCCCCTCAGTACAGGAAGGACATCGAGGTGCTGGAGCGTGTCCAAAGAAGGGCCATGAAGCTGTTGAAGGTTCTGGAGAGCAGGTCTTATGAGGAGAGGTTGAGGGAGCTGGGGTTGTTTAGTCTGGAGAAGAGGAGTCTGAGGGGAGACCTTATCGCGCTCTACAACTGCCTGAAAGGAGGTTGCAGCGAGGTGGGTGTTGGTCTCTTCTCCCAAGTAACTAGCGATAGGACGAGAGGAAATGGCCTCAAGCTGTACCAGGGGAAGTTTAGGTTAGACATTAGGAAAAACTTCTTCACCGAAAGGGTTGTCAGGTGTTGGAACAGGCTGCCCAGGGAGGTGGTTGAGTCTCTATCCCTGGAGGTATTTAAAAGAAGGGTAGATGTGGTGCTTGAGGATATGGTTTAGTGGTGGACTTGGCAGTGATAGGTTAGCAGTTGGACTTGATGATTTTAAGGGTCTTTTCCAACCTTAAAGATTCTATGATAATATCTTGGATAACAGAATGTATATGTATAGTTGAAATGACATTTGAACAAATGATCATTCAGTTTATTACTTATTTTCCTTAAATTGGTAAAACTCCAGATGGGTCAAAATACGTGTAAGGTAAAATAAGCCGTTTTTGTTTCATATTAGTTTTCTTTTTGTGATTAGTTCAAAGCTTAGTTTTAAGTGTACATCTTTATGCCAAGTATTTGATTCTGGAATTCACATTTTTAATTCAGTGTGTTCTAGTATGTTACTTATGAGTCATAATTATAGTGGTAGGCTAGGGGTATTTTATTCCTTGTTTAAGAAGGCTTAAACTCTAGGTTTGGACTCCCATTTGAATACAGTGTAAGAACTTTTTAAACCTTAGGGAAATCATATGTCAAAATGGTTTGTAGTAACTATAAAAAATGGTCAAATAACAGAACAATAGTTGATCGAACGGTTTGGGTTGGAAGGGACCTTTAGAGGTCATCTAGGCCAACCCCCTGCAGTGAGCAGGGACATCTTCAACTAGATCAGGTTGTTCAGAGCCCTGTCCAACCTGCACGTGAAAGTTTCTGGAGATGGGACATCTACCACCTCTCTGGGCAACTTGTTCCAGTGTTTTACAACCAACATTGTAAAAGACTTCTTCCTTATATCCAGTCTAAATCTACCCTATTTTTGTTTAAAACCGTTTCCCCTTGTCCTGTCAGATCAAGCCTGTTATTATTATCCCATACTTAAAAATGCATTTATTACTTGTTATTAAAAAATGCAGATAAACAGGCGGGCAGTTTATTGATTTCTTTAGTGTGAACCAGGGAACTGAAAATTATAATACAGGATAATAGTACAAGAATTCTGCCTGCTTACTGGCATGATCAGCAGTATGTTAAAGATGGGCAAAAAACACAAAAGAAAAAAAGCTGTAGGATTTTTAAGTCTTTTGGAGATATACGTCCAGCTTTTGTCACTTACTTTGCCCAGTAAATAATACTTTGGCTAAAATTATACAGCCATGGTGTCATCTTACTAATGTTTTCTGCTGAACTGAATGTAAAGATCTGTCCAAAAGGAGAGTTCATTAGCATAAATTCTTCTGTTCCCCCTGTGGATCGACATGGTTTGAGACCTGTGTTTTGGGGGGAAAAAAATCATTTTTAATGGTTGGCTGGTTTCTTTGCTGAATAAGTTGGCCTGCTGCAGAGCCAGCATCTGTGACCTTTAGTGTCCTTGTCCAGCAGAGATGGCTGGTGCACATTTCCAATGGAATAAAACTACAAAAATCAGTCCAATATCAGTCCAATATCAAATCCAATATCAAATTTCCAACAGCAGTCAAGACCATTCACAAAGGGTGGGATAATACTTTTCGATAGGTTCTTAGCTACTAGCATCAATTAGGAGTTAGCTTTTATATTGGGTTTTGGTGGGGTTTGGGGAGGGTGCGGCTGGGTGCTTGGTTTTTGGTTTTTTTGTGTGGTTTTTTTTTTTTACTTTGAGGAACCAGATGAATGATGAATGGTCAGCTTGCTCAGTTGTCGCAAATATATTCAAGCACTTATATAAAACTATGAGTGTTACTGGCCTGTTTGAAGGTTTTCAGCTGTCTACTTCATATTGCAGTGGACTTCATGCCAGCTACTGCTAGTGTCCAGACAGAATAAGATTGTTTGCTTGAAATCAGGTTGACAGAGCCTGCATGCTTTTGACCAAATACCAGCACAGATGACTCTTCCATGTTGGATTTTCTAAGCCTTGTAACAGCTGTGGTGTAGGGTAGGGTAGAAGAATAGATTGTGCTAGTCCTCCTTCCAAGGTCATATTTTGCACTTTTCTTCAAGAATGAATGGAAAGAGGGCCTTCAGCAGGATGTCTTCCTTCCCAGAGTATATTTGGGAACTCACGCTACTAGGCTTTTCTTCCAAGGGGTATCAGACATTAATGAGAGGCTAGGAGAACTGGAAGATGATTTGTGCTAGTTGAGAATAGCTGGACACTTAGATAAACAGAGGAAGAAAAGAAGAACACAGAATGCTAATTAAAATGATATGTATTTTCAGCTGTGATAGGAAGCTCAGCTTGATGACTGAGTGTTTTAAAGATAAGCTTCAAATTCCAAACTCTGTTAGCATTACGGAAAGCAGTTTCTAACTTATCACTGATCAGTAGCATCTTGTCTCTGAAAGCCAGTATCTTCTAGCACATGCTGAATTTCTTTTGGTGTGCTTAATGTCTAATTTGGAAAAGAAAAATGCAGTCTGACACCCACCCATGAGAAGATGGTGACCTCTAATATAGAGTATTTATGGCATTTTGGCTGTACTGGTCTTTTAATCACAATAGGTCTTATGACACCTACTCTTCAGTTCCTTTGGGGCAATCTACTATAGTATTTCCATAAAACTGTTGTTTGATGTCCTGAAGTTATGGTATTTCATAGCTAGGAGACAATATTTCTAGCTTCTGTGTAAATAAATTCTTAGAATGTAGGATTCTCCTGTGCTTTCAGCCCATATCGCTAATTGAGCCATGATGTGCGTTTATATGTTGCATATAGGCATGGTTGTTTTGGAATCTCGGTCATTCTCCAGTATTGGTATTTGGCTAAAACTCACAGATGACTGCTATATTAAAAGTTAACATTTTATTTTCTATATCATGACTCAAGCTTCCCCAGATGTATAAGTAAATGAAAGACAGTCCACAGTTCTGCGGAAGGTTGGTTTTTTTTTGTTTGGGTTTTTTTAGTGTGTTAGTAAATGCATATTGGTTTGTGTGTGTGATATTTTATAGTAGTTCTAGCAAAACAAGAAGCTAACAGTACCATGTGTTGAAGGAAAGTATCTGAAGCTCTTGACTAAATTATTTAGGGCAAGGACCACATCTTACTTTTGTTCAGTGCTGAAAAGTTGCTGGGAGATATTGGCAGTAAACTAAAGTGGAAAAATATGGATCTTAGTGATTTGTGGTTCCCTCTAATGTTCAGCTTCAGATGCGCAGGTGTTACTTTTGTCAGATGAATGCTGCTTGATTTCTACTACTATGTAATTCACCTGCATCAAGATTAAGAAACCATTTTTTATTAAATAAGCTTGGAAACAAGATAAATGTATTTCGCTTTTGTGTAGCATGTATTGGATATCTGTGTTTCTGATGAGCGTTTAAAATGTTTTCTAGTACAATTGGGAGGAATGCATTATCTCTCATATAAAAGCAGTACAGCGCTGAAATAGTCCTCCTTAATTTTGGTCAGAATGAACAAAAGTGTCTGTGTTTATTCCTGCCTAATGCATCACAAATCTGCTGACATGCTAACCTTGGAGTCTTGGCTGGCGGTAATCAGGCCTGTGCACCGGCAGGAAAGATGTACCTAATGCACTCCATCAGTGCAGTTTGCATATGGAAGTTCTCACAGGGGAGCTGCCCTGTGCCAGCTGAGGGTTACCTGCCCACTGCAGTTATTGTATGTAATTATCGAACCAATCTGTTCAGCCCAGCAGGGTTTAGATGGTAATCATGAAGCAACACTTTGGAAAGGAAAGATGTAATGCACTCTCCCCTTCTCTCATGAGCTATGTGAAGTTGTAGCCACCTTTAAAGCTGTATTAGTAAAGCTCTAGTCTCACACAATTGAAAAAAATGAAAAAGGGAAAGATAAACTCTTCCAGTATTCAACAAAGTTATCATCTATGTCTGACACAGATATGGGTCAACTCATCCTTTGCAAAAATCATGTGGCTTTAAAAAAAAGTCTTTCCATAACCACCGTAAGAATACTTCGCAATTGTAAGATTAATTGTAATATACAGATAATAACAGCTCTATCCATTTAGAGGTTTTAAGATAATGTACCTTGAATAGAGTTCAGATTTCCCAAGTACCTCTCTTTGGAACAGAACCCATGGTTGCTATTGGAAAAATATAATAGTGTACTGTCAGTGGGTGTTAGCTACTTCTAAGCTGTGCAAAGAAAGCCTTAAGAAGGAAGGATCCAGATAAACTTGAATTTAATGAGGTGTAATTGCTTTTAACATCAGCTTTGGGTAAAATGTTTTTCTGTGTTCTGTAAGATTGCACCTTTTGAACAGTTACTCAATGTAAATAAAAAAGTGGATTTTGATCATAAAAACTTGTGTTTTCATACATTAAAATTTCAACTCCTAATGTGATCTGCACATAGGGGAATTGAACTTTTAAAATTGTCTATTGCCTAGTACTAGTATTCTTGCATTAATATATGAATAAAATTTCTTTACAACTGGAGGTGTTTTATAATATACTAAGAAATAATGCTTAAAATTTGGGAGTACCATGTGAGGATAAGATATTTTCTACTTTGTGTGGTCTTTTCTGCTCTTGAGTTCAGTTGCACCCCCTTTTTTTTTTTTGTTTTGTTTTTAGCCCCAGAAAAAAAGAAAGGCAGCAGCTGCAACCAGTGAGAGCACTGAAGCAGAAGTGGAAGATACAGGAAGTCCAGAAAAAAAGCAACGTCGTTCTTCTAGTAAGTTGAAAAGTTGTTCTCACAGTCACATGCACTGGTGTGTGGTAGGTTAACCCTGGCTAAGGGCCAAACTCCCACCTAGCCACTCACTCCCCTCCTCAGTGGGTCAGAAGGAGAAAATAGGATAAAAAAACTCATGAGTTGATACAAGACAGGGAGATTGCTTACCACTTAGTGGTGCACACAAAACAGACTCAACTTGGGGAAAATGAATGTAATTTATTGCCAATTAAAATAAATTTGGGTAGTGACAAAGGCAAACATTAGAGCAACATATTTTCTTCACCTTCTCCCAAGCTCGACTTCTTCACTCTAGATTCCTCTATCCCACTCCCTGAGCAGTGCAGGGAGTATGGAGTGGAAATGTGTTATGGTCGGTACGTAGCATTTTCTCTCTGCTGCTCCTTCGTCCTCACATTTTTCCCCTGCTCAGGCGTGGGCTCTCTTTCTTGGGCTGCAGTCCTTCAGGGGAAAAAAATGTGCTCTGATTCCTTCAGGAAATATCCATCTGGTCCAGTGTGGGCTCTCCCACGAATTGCAGGGGATATCTGTTCCATCCTAGGTCCTCTGTGAGCTACAGGGGTTATCTGCTCCTGTGCTATGGAGCATCACCTCCTCCTCTGACCTTGGTGTTCCCTCTGCTGTTTTTCGCTCTCCCCCTGGAGGCACCCCTACCCCCACTCATCCAGTGTTTGTTGCCCTCTCCTCAGTGTTTTCACAGAGGCGCCACAAACAAGTTGGGCTCAACTTTGGCCTATGGTGGGATTGTTTTGGAGCCAGCTTGAATGGACTGTGTCAGCCTCAGGACAGCACCTGGCCTTTTCCCATGGAGGCCACCCCTGTAGCAGACCCCAGCTTACCAAAGCCCTGCCACATGGCCACATATACCCAATACAACAGTTTACCTTTAGCAGTTCAAGTGTTTTTTATCTTTCATAATTTCTTTTTAGATTAATGATAATAAAATAGAAGTATTTAAACTTTCTGTGTAAGAAATACATACTCTCCAATTTTATGCTGCCTAAAGCTGGTAGAAATGCTAGGCGATAAAAATCGGTGCTTGCACCCTGTTCTTTTGCCGTCATTCATTCTCTTCTCCAGTCTCATTTTTGTCCTTGTGCCTTGTCCAGTTCACTGTCAGAATATGCTGACTCCTCAGGACTTCATCACAGTCTGTTAAAGCCAGGGGCTAGCAGCAGCAGCTTCCAAAAGCGAGTGTATTTAAAGTCAAGGAAAGGATCAGCTATAAGGGTAGAAAATGCTGAAGCTACATTTCAGATAATTTGGCATAGTTTCAGTGTTGTCTGGAAAAAGTCGCGGACAGATAAAGCAGGGTTATTTTAAGTCCAAGATTAGAAATCTTCAGTAGATCTGTGTAGGGTAAGCTTATGGTAAGTGTCCTGCCAAACTGTTTGCTGGATCTGACCTCCTAACTCTATCGTGCAGATGTGAACTGAATTCAAATAATTAAAATGATATTTTTCCTAAAGAATTTTTGATTCATACTTTTAAGTAAAAAACCAGATGTTGTCTGTGGTCAAGTAGTCTAAACATAATAAAACAGTAGCACTGTAGTCTACCCCAAAATAAATCTGCTTGTTTTAAAAAAGGATGGAGGAGTATGGCAGAATGCGAAAATGTATCTTACCAATAATATTGCTGTCTTTGAAATGTTATGGATTTACCCTAGTATACTTACTCAAACAGGATGGTACAAAGTACAAGTAATTGATCTAATGTTATTCTAGAACATGACACTCCTTTGTTCATTTTCACGCTGCTCACATTATAGAATTCTGATCACTAAAATCAGTGATTATTTCTTCTACTTGAATGCCTTTTGGATTGTTGACTTCAATTTATAATGAATTTTCTAGTCTGTAAGTGGCTGAAAAATTGTTAATTGTATTTCCTTGAAAGAAAGTATAATGACATTATTTTATAAGATGCTGATGTTTATTCATAGTTCCAGCATTTTAGACTAAATAGAAGTATTTGGGTATTTGGGTATTTTAAGCATCCAGCGGTTAAAATGAGTGATGGACATAAGCTTAAATTTAAACCTCCTCTTGCCAATTCAATAGAGTTACAGGTGAAATGGTTCTAACTTCACCTTTTTATTAACTCTTTCTCAGCCAAAACCAGCACAACTACCCAATTTAATGAATACTGGGTAGAGGAAGCATATCAAATGGTTTCAGGTGAAAAGTTAGACATGTACTTACTCATTTTGTTCTCCAAATCTGGAATCAAAAACTTTACCACTTATTATATGATTCATAAATCTGTGTCAAAGGAAAGGGCAACTGTTTCATAATCTTATGATTTTCGTGCTTTCGATAAACTGAAAATAGCTGATTATTATAGGAATACTTAAAACTGTGTTTCCAAATCTGACTAGTTTTATGTTACCATGGACTTGTTTCTCTGTTATGTGATTAGTCCTGTAACTAAAAAAATAATCCTGAAGTTTACTGTCCTGTAAAATAGATAATTTATTGATACCTCTTAATTGTAGAAGTTGAAGTTTGGTCATACAGCAATGTTTTAAAAGTTCTTGAAATACTATTTTATTGGTTCCTAAAAGGGGATAAATATGCCTGGACAGGGGTTACTCTTCAGGTGTTCAAACAACATCTCATGAGTATTTGGACTTAAAACAGTTGCAAGAAGGGCCCTGCAGCCTCTTGCAGTTCAGCAAGTCATCATTAACCACATCTGAATTTGCAGTTGGTCTAATCCAGTCCAAAAGATTAGTCGGCCCAAAAAGATCCTGATCAGGTGTGCAGTTTTGAGTACACCAGGGTGCTCAGTGGCTACAGGGAATCTGCCAGTAATGAAATCTGCTGCTGTGGCTGGGGAGCTCCCAGGCTTGGTGGAGGAGGAAGAAAGAATGGCACAGAGAAAGCACAGGCATCTTGATAGTCTTGCTTCGTCTGTCTGCTGTCTCTGGTTGTTTTCAGTGTAAGAGTGGCCACTGCAGATGAGTTCAGTAAAAGCCACCCCTTTCAATCATGTCTGCCATCAGTGTTTCTGGAGTTGTCAAACAAGAGTGTTACTCTTCTTTTTAGAAACAGAATTTCAGAAAGCCCTCAAGAAACAAGCCATGTTGTACTGCCGAAATAAGATGCACAAAATTTTGTGGAATTCTTAAACTGTTTTTTATTTAAATTACCATGTTATCAGTTTCATCTCTTTCTTTCCTGTGATAACTGGAACCCATATGCTTTCCTGAAAGCTGGAATTAAGACCTATCCTTTTTAAGGTAATATGGATGATGTTGTATATTACATTAGTCATTGTCTCTCCACCGGGAAAAATGTCATCAGAAGAGATGTTTTCTACTTAAACAAAAAGTTTTTTTCACACTCTGTTACAGCTCCATTTTCATTATTCACTGTCTTCGTGTACGATCATAAAATATACAAGCTTATAAGTGATGATACTGTTAAAGGAGAATACCAAATTTTGACATGCACTGTATGTATCCACCGACGCTTCTGCAGGGGTGTACTGCATAATATTAATAGGACTAATAGGCTTATTTTTAATCAGTTTGTATGGAATAGGCAGCTAGTATAGGGAACTTGGAAAATGGCATAAAAGCTAGAAAAATAGAAATTTCATTAGAACTTGTAAATAATCCTAGGTTCAAAGCTACCAATAGACATAAAACCTCTACCACTGGCAGTTTTCTTTAATCCTGGGGTTGATGAAGATTGGGTTATAGAAATACAGAAATCGTTTAGAACAGAATATTTTTACACCATCCTTTTTTATTTTCTTTTTTTTAAAACAATTTTGAGGTTTATTGATTGGGACAGTATAGGGAGAAATACTGAAGCAGACGTCATAATGAAAGTACTGTATTTTTTAATAGTCAGTACTGCTAGGGGCAGGGATTGTGCATGTCTGTATTGCTGGATAGGATCTAGCATGGTAAGGCCTTAACTGGGGTCTTTGGTTGCTCTTGCAGTATAAATGAAGAACTATGTGAACAGCTCCAGTATGAAAAGAGTCGTACTGATGGATTGGTTAGAAGGCAGTCCACAATGGAGGTTTAATAGTATCTCTCAATTAATTGAGAGATAGCTTTATGTTTATTTACATTACATGGCTTTGCATAAATCAGTATCTGGGTTATTGTCTTAGAAATATTTTTTTTTCTTCATTCAAGCAGGATTTATTACTTGATGTTGGATTAAATCTACACTTAGGCTCATTTTTATATTTAGAGAATTATTGGCCTTGTCATCAAGTTTTAGGAGAAAGCAAATCATACTTTTTGGTTTTTTGAGCTGGTTTGTGGCACCACATGTTACTTATCTTTCTACTCTGCACCAATGCCCATGTTGCAGGTAGATTTTTACCTCTTAAAATCACCCTCATAGAAACATTTTCAACAAAACCTGTACTGTACAGTAGTTCTAATTGCCTGTTACTCATCTGTTCTCTCGTGAAGGATTTGATATTGACTAGTATCTGTAACAGACTCCAGGAGTAAGTGAGTATTAGTCTTAAAACAGCATATCTGGTTCTGTGACTAGTCACCAGGTCTGTCCTTTCTTGCACCATTCTTGGGAATGTTGCCATTTAAATGTTCTTGTATGAGAGTTATGTGATCTGGTTTTAGAAGTTAAAAGCATGTGCTGCTATGTTGTATCTAGAAATTAACAGGAAGATTCAGGTTTTAGAGCAGAGAAATGCTGCTCTCTGTTGTCAGAAATATCGACAAACTTGCTTCTGTATTTTGCATTAAGTATCTTTAAACATGACATGAAGTGATTTTTTTTTATGGCCTGCACCAAAATTGAGGATATTCAAAAAGCTATTTAAATTATGAGAGGTGTCGTAGGAGGTGATTTTTAAGTATAAAAATCCTGAAATATTATGAGTAGGAAGACTAAAATAAATCAGGTATAAAACAAATATCTCTGTGGTTCTTCCCAAATAATAGTTTTCTTTGACAATTTGCAAGTGACAAATTCACTGAGAAGCACCTTGAATATGCGCCACTTATAATAACAAAGAGACAAAATTAATGTCCAAGTTATAAAGTACTGTTTACTCCTGTGTCTGCTTGAAACACGGTTTTCTACTTAGTCTTCCTTTATATTTTAAGCTTATTTCTGTATAGTCTTTTCAGGCCACTGTAGTCCTTAAACATTCACATTTTAAATGTGTTTTAAGTTCCTTGTTACACTTCACGGAACTTTCTTGTTTGCTGCTAATAAAAAGTATTAAATTAAAACAAAACAAAACAAAAAACCTTCAGAGGAAATTTTTTACATGGGGTAATATTTTGTATAATGACCTTACACAGAGAACTAAATAATTAAGAATAAAAATGTTTGCTTTTTTGTTGTTTTTCTGTTACCTGAAGATGTATTGCAGTATACTGAAGAAGTGTTCCAATTCAAACTCAGATATAAAATTTTCAAGTGAAATTTTTCTACAGGAAATAAGAAAACCCATGTAGTGCTTTGACTGAGATTTTCACATGGAACTAAGGTTTTTCAAGGTGTCAAGTAATGTATCTGAGTTAAAATTCCTGCAAATTGCTGTGTGGTGGAGAGGAGGGCTATTTTTAAACACATGCTGCATGTGACTACTGGTTTCTATTGGAATGTCTTTGGTAAAGCAATTTTTACAAATAGAATTAAATCAGTTTATCTGGAACAATTTTGTGTTGGAATTTTTAAAAGCACAGTCATACATTTGGTGTTATCTTTAGGAAATACATGGGCATAAAGTCATCAAATAATACGTTCTTGCATCCTGATGTTTTTCCATATTGTCATATGGAAATGTATTGGCTTCATTTGTTGTAGGAAACAGAGGACTTGGAAGAACAGAAGTATCTAAAGCCAAACCCCATCCCATAACTCTACAGCCTTCATAGGTTTCCTGGGATTCAACTCCATATTTCCATTCTTCTGGTCTCTCTGGGTTTTTTTCTTAATTTTTGTAGAGGAAAGAACTGTGGAGAAAAGAGAAGAAGCCAACTAACCAAAAATACTCATTGTCACCCTTGGAGTTGCTTCAACAGCCTTCAAAGTGCTGAAAAATTCTTGCTTGAGAAGTGTTACAAGTTTTTATCCACTGTCCAGAGTTCGTTGTCAGAGTTGGGAAAAGGCTTGTCAGAGGACTACATACTCTGCCTTATTTCATCCTCTCAAAAGAAAAGTAGCTCTTCCTTGGCACCATATTCAAACTGCCCAAACTGATTTGAGAGCAGTAGACTAGTGTGATGCTTAACTGTCACGAAATGCTGCACAGCCTGGTTTCAGTTCCCATTTGATGTTTGCAGCTGGATGCTGAGTGTAGTCTTTCAGCTTCCAATGCTGGTTTTTAATTTTTTTTTTAATTTAAGAGCAATTATGGGTTCCATCCTCTTGTTTTCCCTTTTCAGTTTGATGACTGTAGAATCTTTTTAGGGGCAGATGAAGGAAAAAGGTCTCCTAGAGAGCCATCCAGCAAAATGAGTTGGTTATATGATATGAGGAAAGACAGCTGAAATATGACTGAAGCACATACAAGACAAAAGTGATACTGTGGCCAGTGGAAGAATTTTGAAGAACTGACAGTCCTAAATTTGTCTCCTTTGGAAATTACAAGTCCACAGTTAATTGCTTAAATAGTAACAAAACATTCTTGAATTGATTTATTTCACTGAGATCTTATGTAGTAACACATGCAAGATCATATCTAGTTGGCTGGGGAGTCAACTTCTCTTCCAAGCTTAACTGTGGCAGTTCAGTATACGTAGCATTAAGTTGCTAGCATTAAAGCAATGTCAGTTCCTGCTGTGGCACATTGGGTGTCAATACAGAAATGATGATCAAGCTCCATCTATGTGGACACTAGTCTGAGGATGTCTCTTCCAGAAACTGCTCGAGAACTCTCCACCCCATGGTCCAACTCTCCAGATTTATTCACGTTTGTTAGAGAGGCAAACATATGGCAAAGTGTGTATGTGAGATTATGCACACATGCACACACATTAGGTTTTGGGTTTTTTTTTAAGAAAGGAAACCTTGCTGTGTCTGATCAATGTACTTGACTGCATCTGCTGCTTTTGAGGGTGAAAGATGTTAGCTGTGTTGTTTAATTATGATTACTACAAGTCTAGTTCAAGAGCTTGGAGACTAAAATTGCTGGAACTCTTCAGCCATTATACTGAGACTGGCATGTACTCAGTCTTTGCCAAGTGTAAATTCCCCATATGCAGGTGATGCAGTTGCTAACATCCAGCATGCCTGCTCCTAGATGTTTTTCACGTACTGATGTTTGCCTAGAGTCTAAAAACTGTATGTCGTTCTGGTTTTGGATATTCCAGCCTATGATGTAACCTAGAAGTCACTATTAACACCTAAATCATACCTGATTTCATCTGCTCAATAGCTGTGTTTTCATACTCAGAATCTCTTATTGTCCTCATTTCCATCAAAGCAGGCAATTAAGTGGGAAACTTGGGACTCTGGTGTCTGCTTATTTTTACCAAAGGAGCCTCCGTCATTTTATAGAAATTTTCATTTTTTTTTGTCACAAGTACAGTTTTATTTCTCTTACTTGTAAGACTCATGCATTTCTAAAACAGTGTATGTAGAATTGGAAAACAGGATGAGAAGGGACATCAAGAGGTGATCTGCACTATACACCAGCCTAAGGACAGGCTTATCTATTGACATCTGTGTTAATCTTGGTCCATACCAATATTTTCTCTTAAAACCTCTATGATGAAGATCCTAAAACATCCCTGGTCAACACTGCTTGTAATACTTAACTCTCCTTACTACTAAAAAGGGTTTGATAAGGTGGAGTATTTTATTTCCATATTTTTAGTACCTAATATAAATTTCCCTTAAGCTTATTAGTTGTCCTATCCACTGTGGACATGAAAATTGCTCTCATGTAATGCAGCAAGCATTTAATGAGTACAAAAGGCTGCACCATCACACCTCTCTCCCATTTTTTTCCTTCATCAGAGAAACTAGTTACATTTTTTTGTTGTTGTTTGGTTTTTTTGTTAGAGAGCTGGAAATGATTATCACCATTCATGAATGTATATATTTTTTTTTTTCATTTTCCTCAGAACTTTCTTGAAGTCCAAAACTATACACAGTACTGCTGGGTTTCTTTTGAAAAATTGCTTTATAATACTGTTTACATGGAGAGGATCAGGTATCACAGTCAACTTGTCTAACAATTCCTCTAGAGCCTCTGGGACTCTTTATGCCTCTGCTGAACTTTGTTCCAGTCTCAAAACAAGCTGTGCAGTGACACCATCTGGTTTATTTTTGCCTATCTAATTCTTCCTCATTTAAATTGCTGTTTCAACCTAATTCAGTTTAATCTGATTTATAAAGACCCTCTCCTTTGCTTGTAATAGCTTTGTTCGTGTCCTCATTTGGTGCTGCCCACACAGGACTTCTCCTGTTTTCTGAAACAGAATTGCCATTTCTCCTACAAGAAAAGGTTGTGGGGAGGGGGCAATATAAGTTATCAGGCTAACTAATTTTGAAAATGCAGACAAGCTTTTTGGTACAGAAGACCTTCCTTCTGTTCTGAAATAGCTGCAAACTTTGAAGCTAAGCATGGGTTGGGAGCAGTCATTCTGAGTTTTACACAATTGACTTAGATAGTTTAAGAGAATATTTCTGCTGCTTAAGTTTGAAATGATGAATAAAAGAAACATGACAAGGATTTTTTTTCCTTTTTGTTATGATTCACTTAGAGATTCTCCGTGATCTTGGTTTGTTTAGAAAAGTCTTGAAAAGAACACATTAATGCAATAAAGATAAAGGAAAAAATCAGAGGCAGGGTAGCTCTCTTCTCCTTTTTGGTGTTCCATCATGGGCAATTAGAAATGGATAAGCCCTTACTGAAGTAGGAATTAGTAAGCTTAAATTGCTTGTATTGTCTGTGACTATCATGAAAAGCTACACTTCTGCAATACAAACGTGAAAATCTGATCACTCACGTCTTTTTTCTCTATAGACAAACACCTGTCATAATTTTCATATTGACAGTCTTTCTGACAACAGATGATTTTGACCTGTCTTTGCAGCATTTGCTTATGCAGTCTATGAAGGGATGAGAAGAAAAGTCACAGTTACCTCAGTCAAAGCCATTGATCATTAATGAAAGGGAAAAAGATCAGGTTATTGTTTTTTTCTTGAAGAGAAAACTTTGGTTGTTCTCTGCTTTCTGTTGCAATACCATGAATCCAGAGGGAAAAATCTCAGGAGGGATGGAACCAGTACAGTTCATGCAGTTGATAGGATAATGTGGCCTACCTACCACTAAGACTACTCAACTTGAAAAGTCAGCAGGCATGTCTGGTGCTAGAATTTGCAATTATAGTAGCTGAAATATTTTGTGATGTTGAAAAGTATAAACTAATTCTTGAAGATAAACCAGAATTTAGCTGGGAGAAGGAATGATTTACATAGTTAAGTCACTATATTAATTTATGATACCTGCTTGTATTGCTTTTAGCTACCAATGCTTGTAAGGTACCGGAATAGATTTGGTTTTTACATAGTAGTTGGGGAGTGTGTGTGTGTGTTTTTTGCCAGAACAGGTCGTTCACTGATAAAACTGCTCTATGCAACAAGAGACTATCACCAGAGCTGTCTGTTGGTTTTGGTTTGTTTTAAAGTGATTTATTAATCAAAGATGTATTGGCTGACAAAAATATTTTTGTAGTTTTATGTTGAATGTAGCAAATATTTTTTCATTCTCCGTTTCACTTTCAAGAATGGAAAAATTCCTCAATGTTAATTTTGGTATTTTTAATTTGAAATCAACGTTTTAAGAGCAAATGAAGTTATGTAAAATTAAACAACCGTGAAAGCAAAACTGCGATAGTTCATTGTGTTTCTTGGTATGGTTTTGGATTTGGTTAGACTCAAGATTATTTTGGTTTGTTTTGCATTGTTCTCTGCCTCCTTGCTTTCCCTCAAATTTACTCACTGAGCTTGAGCAATCAATGACTCATACCGCTCAAAGGCTGTTGTTTTATGCAAGCAGCTTCTTAAGGACTTCCGTGAAACTCAGTTTTACTTCTTTTTCTTTGTCAGTAATGCAGATTAAGAAGTTGACAGGAACTATAGAGTTATAGATAGTTTTGCAAGCAAGAACTTACCTAGTTAGGCATACTGACTTCAAGGAGGAAATCAGGATAAAAAAAATACTGTGACGAGGAGATGAAAAACATTTCATTGCTACTGCATTTGTGAAAATGGTAGCAATATTTATTATAAGTAATATTTTTTTCTCAAAGTGACTGCAGTTGAATGTGGTTCACAGAAATTAGCTGTAGTGTTTGGTGGTTTGGTTTTTTTTTCCCCCTTTTTTCTGCTAGTGGGCATGAAAGAATCAAAGTGCAGGGAGTTTTTTATTATTGCATTTAAATGTGGTCTCTGAACAACGTGCCTGCCAGGTTTGTTAGGAATCTTATTTAGATGGCACTGTTTTTTACCTTTGTTAACAAAATATTGTCAAATAATAGCTTGAAACCTGTAGGTAAAGTTGCACTGACAGCTGAGCCCATTTAATGGCTTGACACTGCTAAACAAAAATCTTCTGCTTTCCTTCTACCTGCATGCCTTCCATCTCCCCTTGTGTAAGCTCCATTCAGAATGCTCCAAGATGCTGCCGCTCACTAAACTATGAGAATAGTAGACCAAAAAGAAGTTCTTTGTCAGGTTGTGGATCTGCAACAGCTTAGTGCGAGGCTTCATACTGGGAGGGCACCAAAAATGGCTTCATACTGGGAGGGATCACAGAACTGAAAGTTGGTGCATGGGGAGGAAGGGGAGGGGTTTAGGATTTGGAGAGGATCTGAGGCTTTGTGCTTTGGTGGACACGAGCTGTTAAATTGGCTCCACTGTATGTAATGCTACTGTTTGAGAAGTTGCATGGTACAATGTGTCATTCAGGAGAAAATCCGTGCCCAGAAATTGTGGTAAATTCTTCTGAGTCCACGTCGTGTCCCCCACCCCCCCGCCAAAACTAAATGAATGATTTGAGTTGATCTGTCCGCTTAAAGGGGGCCCAAGTGTTGTCTTGTGACTATTTTTATTTTATTTTATTTTATTATATTTTTATTTTATTTTATAGAAAGTCTTATCTTTTTTTGGTTTGAATTGCAGATGCAGTAGCTACCAGAACCCGGAAGATGACCTCACCAAAACCCAGGAAAGGCACAGCAACCAGAAAGAGAGCCCAAATGTAAATACTAGATGGAGCAACAAATTAAGTTGCTCTTTGGCTCATCAATACGTTTTTTCAGTTACTGTAGCACTGGAATCTTTTTCTTTCTTTTTTAAATGATGAACCCTGTAAAAACATGGGCTGCTCTTTGTACCTAGTTTTGAAGAAGAAATGTTTTATTAAGATATTTGCATAATTTATGTGTACCTTAATACTACTGCAAAATTTTGCCAACTTTGAAGTGAGGATGCATTTTTATTCTTATATACACAAATTAATTTCTTAAAGGCAAACTAAAATAAAGTGCTTTTTTTCTGCTTTATAATGTTGAAATAAAGCCTTTTTAGTTTAGTTATGGGTACTTTATAAGGAACAATGGTGTTGCATCTCATTTCTTCAGATTTTGAGTAAAGTCCTATTGGAAGTCACCTAGATGTACACAGAGATGAAGTCTGAAAAAAATGGTAGAGATGTCTTTTAAATATTTCTGAAGTGTTTGAATTTAAAAAAGAGGGCATAAGACAAAAATCACATCCTTCCATTCTAGTTAGTTATAAAATGTGTTTAAACAATTCTTTGGAGGTAGTGAGTTTTAGTTGTTTTTTTTTGCGTAGTATTTGTGTTTCTGTCACTTTTCCAATTATTCAGAATTTCCCTGGAAAGAAAGAGACCAGAATTTTAGATATAGGGCCCAGGGCAAAGAAAAGAACCAGCCAGAAACCAATGCCCATTCTCAACCCCTTGCTCAGGTTTTCTTTTTATATTAGTGAAAAGGCTAGAAAAGTTGTAATTATGAATAGCTTGGTAAAGTATCTAGTTCCAGTGAAATATTGACTCGTATGTGCTTCTCATAACAACATAATGGTTTACCTTTTTTTAATAGTTGAGAAACATGTAACCTTTTGTAAAGCTACTTCCTTGCTTGGCTTTGAGTCTTCAGAGCTGTATGTCAAAAAATGCAGTGTTTAATTTTGGTGTGAAATACCACGACTTTTCATTTAGATCCTGCAAAAATACATCTAATGAAGGCATGAACATCGTTCTTATCAGGGAGACTGCTTTATGAAGTTTGGAAACCCAACAGGAATCCGTATGAGCCAATGGGTAGTGTATTTGTGTGGATGTCCAGTGCTTTGCTTGCTTGATTGTGTAATGTCTGAGTTCACTGAAATAAATACGTTGTAGCATAAAATGTTGAATAAATGATGAGGTTATGTTTTGAAAACAAGGGAACCTGTCGTTTTGAAATAAAACTGGAATAACATACTTAAAAGATCTTGTGCTTTCTCATTTCTGTTCTGACTGCTATACAGACTCATCTTCCTGGGAATTAGCAAAGTGTGGCTGGCGACTTCAAGCACAGCATTCTCTTTGTTTCAGATGTAAAAATAGGACTGCTAAAGCCTATCTCATATTAAAAACTCCTCAAATCAAACTAATTTTAATGACTTCATTTAATCATTTTGCTCAAAAAGTATGTTACACTATTCTGAAGAACTATTGTCCCGAAAGTGTATTGTGTTCCCTTGCTTGTCTTGCATACTGAATGTCATTCTTCTGTACCTGACTTGTCTAACATCTTAATTCTTTTAGTAACTTATTTACTAGTAAACTTCCTTTCTTTACTTTCCAAGTTTTCAAGGAGACTTTTCCATATATTTGAAAAGAATGTTTTGAGGTGCGCATTTCATAAGTCACCCCTACCTTTTCCCACTCCAAAAATGTCCTGGAAAAAGTTTGTGCTGGCAAGTGTTCTGTGACGAAAAAGGGTGCTCTCCGTTCTGGGTGAATGTTGTTTCAGGGCTTCCCTCTGCTCACAAGAGACTGTGCAAAACTAGTCTTCACAGACCAGAATGTCTCTGGCTTACTGTAAACTGCAATGATATTTAAAGCATGGGACGGTCAGGATGAGCCGCGTGGATGGCTGTGATAACACCTGCAGTTCTACCGGATGTACTGCACGCGGTGTGTGCTCGTACACATGTGCTTTTGCTGTTTTGCAACACGGTGATAGGGAAATACACCGCTTTATAAGAGGCAAGGGTGTAGTAGGGTTTTGTTGACATCCCCATTTGAAAGTAAAGCCCCTAACACAAAAGAAGCAAGCTGCCTTTAGACTGCATTTACTGCTCTTGATGACTCCAGTTGTGTGTAAATATTAGAAAACAGCAGGGTCCTGCATTCCAAGAATCACTTGAGCGGTGCCATGAAGACAAGTGTCCTTACTGGTATTGTAGTCATACTCCCGAGCTCTCCTGCTGTTTCTAATCTGTGCGCACAGCCGTGAAAAAACTGGACTGACATTTACAGGCACAGCAGGGAGACACTTGAGTAGGGAATGTTAAAGACTCCACTACCTATGTTTCAAAGTGGCCACCATACATGATAAATCTTCAGAGGAGAACTAGTCGGCACTTCAGCTGATGGTGTAATGAGGATATTGATAATGAAGCACAGAATGCTTCTTTTAGTGCTTGAACATTTTGCAGACAGATTGTTTATATTTTTTCCCCTAATCAAAAATATCTGGAGAGAGAATCGAATTCAGGGTGGGTATAAGGTATTTTTTAGATGGTACTGATTTGATATTTTTTATGGGAATATTTCCCAATAAGTTCATATAAAACAATAATAGAATTCCCGATATCTGTTGCAGCTAGCCTTAAGAAGGGGGTCAGTTGTTTCCTGAGTAGTTTGACAGACTTTACTCACTGTTTTGTCCCAGTGAGCTGCCAGATTTGGGATGCCATAATACCAGTAATGCAATTAGGTTTTCTGCACGTTGTCTGGTTGACTTCTCAGTTAAGAGTTTCTTTCCCTTTGGGAATAAGACTAGACAGACTGTCATTTGCTATTACTAATTCTGCTTAGCATTATCACTGGAGCTTTTTTGTAATTAGCTATCTTAGTTGGCTCTTAAATTTTAATAGCCAATTGAAGCTACATTTTAGCCAAGTTCCATATCTAAATTGCATTCAGTCCATTAACAAAGTTGGTTAAAAGGCTATTAAAACAAAAGCCAATATATGGTGGTTAGCACTTACATGTTTGCAGCAGTAGCAGTACCAGCCTCCAATGAATATTTGCAAGAAATGGCACTTCCTTCTAGCAAAGGAAGTGAACAAAGAATGACCAAAGTTTGTTTGGGGAACAAAGGCACAGAATACTTTCAGAAAAAAAGAAAAAAAATTGAAGTGTGTCTTTTCTGGAAGAAGATGGGGGAGATGCAGAAGGGGGCAATTAATGGTTCTGCTCAGATTTGACAGGTTCTGGAAAAGCCAAATAAATGAAGTGATGTTTTTCTCCATTTCAGCTGATCAAAATTATTAGCAAAACCATCTGAAGCACCTTCTGGTGGAATTGTCATCTTGCTGAGTTTAGTTGGTAAAACATCCTGCCAGACATTAAAAAAACTGTAAGCATGCCAGCACATAGGCTCAGAGCACCGCTTCTCTAATTGATAGACCCTATAATTTTCTTTTTTACTAAAGACCATGGCTGGATACTTCAGCCTCCTGAGTAATTTAATGTAGCATCAGGCTGAAATTTTATCCCTAGTACTACTTGTTTAAATTAGATTTTTCTCCTCTTTTCTTTCTTGAGGTGTAGACAGTAGATTAACAGCCTTTGGATCATTCTGTGACAAGTAATGGCTTTCTCAGACTTCTCTGCTTTAAAAAAAATCTTTAATGTTGTGAAGGCGTCAGATATTAATACTCTACAGTTTTAATAGAGAGTCTACCAGATGCTGATGAGTTGTTCCAAGGATGGTTTGCAGTGCCCTGTATGGGCGATAGATAAGTATCAGTAGCTTCTTTGTAGGAGATGTGAGGCAAACCCCAGATTATGTCTGAATAACCAGGATATATATGCTTTTACCAGTTTATATAGTGGGAGATCTAAATAGAGTTTCCATAGTGCACCAGTTCCATTGTTAAACAAGACGTAGAGCTGGTGCTCATTGAACATGAGTCAGATCCTGCTGTTTGTAGCTGCACTGCAACATCAAACTGATTGGAAAAGCTCTGTGGCAATAAGTGCCAGTTCCATGCTGGTTTTGGGCGTGTTGGGCTTTTTGCAATGATGCAGTGCTCAAAGGGAGAAGGAATCTGTTTTACCTGCCTGAGGACTGATTTTCATTATATTCTTTTTCACAGGTAGGGAGAAAGCAGGTGTGGTGGGATCAACTTCTTTGGAAATTCCTAGAGCCCTAGCTGGGATCTCAGGGAGAGCTTTGTGCAACTACATGCTAACTCACATGCATTTCAGTTTTCTTCCCTGATATTTTCAAGATTGAGCAGCTGAAGATTTAGAAAGGTGATTCCATGAATTCTTTGCTTCATTTTAGGCCTTCTTTATCTCTATGGATGATACCACTATGGCAAGTTTTGGGTTTGGTTTTTTTTTTTCCCTTCTCTCCTGAAGGGATATACAGAAAAGGGAATATACTGTTTCTGTGAACTGAGTTTTGCCTGGATGCAGAGTAAGCAAGACAGCTCAGAAAAACGCAACAGCTCTCGTTGGATGCTACGGACCAGTTTTCTCTATGCTGACATGCCATGTTTTTAAACATGAAGTCACCAGCAGAATTTCACTTGTACTTCTATCTAGTGATCTGTATTTCATCTTATCCCAACCAAAACCTGTCTTCTTTCAGACTGGATCATATCCTGCCCATGCAGGCTTGCATGCCAGACTTTAAACATGGGTTTTAATTCCCTTGCATTTAGGTCTACTGCATAGAAATAAGTAAAGTATTTTCAAATGGACCTCAAGTTCCACAACGGCCTAAGCTGCTGACAAGTGAATCCTGACAGCCTTCTTTTCACCATTGTGAATGCTGCAACAAGCCAAAATTGAGGATACTGCAAAGTGTACAAGAGTTGTGGAGGAACTGTCATTTGATGGCAGAAAGATTGCCTCCCGTATTTCTATCTCTTGCCTTCGAAGGTCAGCTTTCCAACCCTGCAGACCTTAGCTGCTGTGATCGGGTTTTCATAACTATACTCGAAAGAAAATGATGAGAACACGAGACAGCTGTGAAGTACAGTACAAGTGAAAAGAAAATATACATTTTTATGAACTTACCTGAACTAATTCCTTTTGCCAGACCACTCCAGACAGGAAGAAGCTGGCACAGTGGTAATCTGCATCTGCAGCTTCTGAGAGAAGAAAAATGCTTCCTTGGCAAATGGAGCAAGAAACCTAGAAAATTAAGGATTAATATGTTCATTTATACAGAAGCAGTGAGAACACAATAACATGAAATACAACCAAGGAGGATGCATTTAGAAGACAAAAGAGCCCTGGAAGGGAAGGTACTTAGCTTTGTTCAGAATGCAAACTATAACATGCAGTTCTGGGAATTGGTGAATTGCACAGCTGAATGTTAAAAGAAATTACTTCATACCACAAGAAATACACGATCTGTGCCTTGAAAACCTGAAGGTACTTTCATTTCCCTCTCTGCCAGGAGAGGAGTGGAACGCTGGATCTACTTGAAAGTAAGTAACCCTCTAGCTAATTTTGTTTATCTGCTGCTAATCCTGAACAAAAAATGTTTTACTAATAAACTCAATTCCTTTTTGAAAACAGATATATCTATAAAAATAAAAATGCTTTTATTCTTACATTCTCACTAATCTCTCATTATGGAGCTGTTTCCTTTGGAGTGGTGAGGGTGGATCTGCACTAGCAAACGTGCAATCCCTGTCTCACTTCTAATAATGCTTGGCAATAGCCGTAGCGGAAGGTATACAGTAAACAGCACCATATTTAGAAGACAATATGGTGTTGAAAATATCTGGACATGGTCTAACAACTAGTTCCTTCTGTCACTGACAGAGCTGATCATCAGTAATTTATAGGCTTTGTGGTTTTTTTTAATCAGTGTTGTCAAAGCCGGAAGGAGGTGGAACTTAAAACTCATCTCTTATTCAGACCAGGTGTCACTTGATTTACCACTTTAGAGACTGGCAACATTTTTTGCCTCTGTTATCTTCATACATTACCTGGTTCCATGTGTGGCAGTAAGTTATCTCACTGCTCGTTTGTTTCCCTTCCTCAAGTCAAAACCCTCCTGAAAACAATTTTAAACTCATTATCCCTTTCTGGTATAAGCGCAGCACAAGATTTTCTCTAAATCTGATAAGAATACTTTTCTCTGCAAGGAAACTCTTCTGCTTTGGGGGTAAATTCCAGTTGTTTATATGGAAAGCCTGACTTTTCTGAGGTGATAGTGCCTGGAATATCACTTGAAGCTAGTAGGAGCTGCAGGTATCTAGTATCTCTGAAAATCAAGTTTATGTTGTCTAAAAATGTACCCTTTGTCTGCAAGAAAGAAAATAATATTTTTGTCTGTTTAGCACACTGCTGAATTATCCTTTAAAAGTAGTGATAGAAGCAAAATTGCAAGAGGCCCTAGCAAGGAATGAGTAATTCATAAGTGAAATTGCATGCTGCAACATAATAACTGTTAAGCTAACCCACAGAATTTATGCTTGAACTTGACATTCCTTGATTAACTAAGGGTACTGTGACTGAGGTAATGAGGAACCACAGGAGTAAGAAACAAATGAATTGTGTTTGTGTTTTTGTTGTGTTCTTCACAGTTTTTGCATGTTGCCTTTGTTTTAAGCTCTTTTCAAGAGGTGGTTGTCTTCTTACCCATCTGCATATCACCTGGTGTAGTATGTTGAGTTCCTATGGTAAAATGAATTTTCTTTTCTTAGTTTCTTTGCTTACTTCACGTCATTATGCTTCTTCCTTTTGCCTTCCAAGGAAATTTTTGGGTTATTCCAACAGGTAGTTTAGCTTCATTAGACTAATTATTTAGCCTCATTAAGCAAATTATTAGCCTTATTGACATTTACATTGCCCTGAGGAACATTGAAAATGAGGAGAGCCAGAGCAGACCTGAGGCACTGGCAGGCATTAGAGCAGGCCAGGGCATAACAGACTGTTGTGCTTATAGCTGAGGAAATGGGATTGCTGCTCTGGACAGGCTCTCTGCTTCTTGCCTAGGGTTGAAGATTCAAGCTGTGGGCCTTTCTGACAACAGTGGTTGCCTTGCTGCTTCCTGTTCATCATATCTGCCTGGAAGAAGCAGAGCTGTCTACCTTGGTTCTCTTTCAGCCCTATCCAATCTGATTTCTTCCCCCTTTAAGTGCAGACAACTTTAATTGCTATTTGATGCACTAATCTAATCAGAGCCACGCAGACAATGTTCAAAGCCCTGGCACCAGAAGTGTGAGTCCTGCACGGGTACTGGGGCACCCACTAAATCACTGTGGGTCAGCTGGGTTTCACAGCTTGGCAGGGACTGTGATATTACAGGGAGCCTTCAAGGAGACACAAACAGTGGAGAAGGGTTTGCTCTCCACTCTCCCCTAATTTCTCTCCTTTTATTCCTCCCTTCCACCATAGCATCTCCTCAGGTCTTTACAGGATTTACAGACATGGTTTTTCCCCTTCCATCCATTTTCCCTCTATTTCTCCTTCACAAACACATCTCAAGACTCATCAGAGAAGCTTACGGTTCACTGTGTTTCCACATCATGGTGTTGCCTTCCACAATCCTATTAGTTTTTCTGGAAGACAATCAAACTGGGAATAAAAAAATTGTACCAAAGAAGTGATTTGTTCTGGAAAACAATTTTATCCAGATGTATGATGTTCAACCACAGAGTATTCCTTTACTTCATAGACATGACAATTTTCTGTGTATATGTATTGTCCTGGTATGGTTTCTTGGGAGTGTTTGAGTTTCTTAATGTATTAATGGTCCCCAAGGGAGAGACAGCATAGGCCATAAACCCCTAATTATTTCACGAGTTCTCAAGTATTTAGATTAGAAGGCGAACAAAGGTTTTTGTATATCAAGTCGCATTTCACTGGGAGCTTGTTTGTTGTGGAAACCTGCTTGAATGCATGGATAGCTCATGTAGGTCAGCAATGGAGAGTGTCCAACTTCTTAAAATTGCAAGTTTTATTTTGAATTGCAAGACTTCTTTAGAGAAGTGCCAGGGGATATTATGTGCCCAACAGTTGATCAGTCTAGTAGAACACCAGCCAAACAGGGATCTGAATCTCTGGTGGCAAAAGGACTTGCACCATTTTCTGTTTTAAGAATGACTGCCTTTTCATAAAGTGGAGATTTAACTAAGAAACAACATTCATTAAATAGATTGTTCATAAAGAAAAAAATTAATGTCTGCTAAGATATTTCAATTATTTTGTTTTCTTTGTTTTCTTTGTCACAACCTGAAGAAGATATCTTTGTCTGAACTGGTAAATTTCAAACTCTTCCCTAATAGGAGCATTGCAATTATGGGCAAGAGCACACCTGCCATTGTATCACAAGCAGTGACATGTTTCTAGTGTATGATCTGCTGGCAAGTTATTTAAGCCATCAGCCCACAAAAGACTATCAGACTTGAGTACCTACATAACTCACAGCAGAATTTACGGGCATTGCCAGTTACTTATGTTTGTACCAGCTATGGTGCAGATGTGATTCCTGCTTCCCCAGTCCCTGGTGACATCCCAATGTCTGAAGAAGGCATTCATCAAGAGAAATGGTAGGGAAAATCTGGTGGGTGGATGGGAAAGAGGGATTTCAGGATATCTGCTCCACAGACACCTGTCTCCAGGAAGTCACAACTCCCAACAATTCTGTGTAGGCTTGCTAATCATCACCTCTGCCTTTGATACTAGTCTACTACCCAATTTACTGTCAGCAGCAACGTTGTAGGATGCACTAGAAAGTTTTTAAATCCTGTCATAAGTTCTTCCAGGCCTTATTACAGGATCTGGATTTCTTGCTTCATGTTTCTCTGGAGGAATCAATGAAACGTACATGTTCACTGCTGAATTTTCTACATTAGATTTTAGTGGTAGATTAATCCTGATAATTAATCATGCACTATCAAATGTAGTAAGGTAGACTTTTCTAACATTTCCAGCAGGATGATTGGAAAGAATTAGTGAATTCCTGAATGGAGCACTTCCTTCCTCTCCAGGAGCCTGTTTTTTTTTTTGGTCTTTGTGGAGTATCAACCCAGTCTAAGCACTGAAACAAGGTTTGGGGAATAAAACTTCGATATAACTTTGATCATTTGGGCTTTGCAGAAACCCAGGGCAAATCATTGCTGCTTCTTTCTGTTTTCAGAACAAGGTTTTTGAGAGGAGTCAAGTTCAGCAATTACTATTTTAGAAATTTAAACGGATCACTAAAATGCATTCATCTTTTTGCTTCCTCCTCATCAAAGTATTTGATTACCATTTGATGGTTGGAGGACATCACAGTCAGAAACCCTTTGCCTGTCACTGTTGTATCCTTTGCAAAGAAGAAGCTGAGTTCAAGACCTGCCCCAGAATTCATGCCTACTTTCTACCTCCTTTTGAGAGGTTAGGGGTGTTAAGAGTTGTACATAGCTTACAGAGGGCATACACATAAGTGATACCAAATGGATTTGAACTATTTCTGAAATGTCTAGGAGTACCTCTGGTGCAGAGCACAGTTCTTTTAAGAATTAGGGCATGCTATTCCTCTACAGTTCTTTGCTGTGGCAAAAATGGACAAGTAAGTGGATTAATTATGTAAAACTTGTATTTAGTTTTGCTTCATGTTAACAATGAGGTTAGCATGTGTAGGAATTTGTTTTGATGTTCAGGATTTCTTACATTTGGCCTATTTTACCGAAGTTAAGATTCAGTCCATCCTCTGTCTGACTTTTATGTCCTTGTCAACAATCCTGACATTTTATTGATGAGATATAAATATGAAAGGGAAGACTCTACAAGCGCAAACTCAGAAAAATAACTTTTTATGGAAGTTTTTCCCCTCCTTAAGCTGTTCTCTCCTCCCTACCCTACAAAACATAAGCAAGCACAAGAAGAGAAGAATTAATCAACAGCAAACCAAATGATACAAAGTGAGACATTATTTTTCACCTATTAAAAGGGTAATTGAAAGAGACAGAAGTCAACTAAATTTACTACACTAAAACAATGTACAGTACTGCAAGTTCTTCGACCTAATGGATCAAATACAGTTCCTTAGATCCTTCCCATTGCAAATCCAAGGAGAGAGAATAAAAAGAGGCTTTATTTTTGGAGTTGTTATTCATTTGACTGTAAAATATTTTCCAAAGATAAAAAGCTGTCCTTAATGCTTTACAGTGTGGATTCAGCTTGGAATTTTTTTGTTCTGCAAAAACTTTGCATCACCAGAGTCTCTTTCCTTCCTTGTTCAGGCATTTAAAACCCACATTCAGACCTGTCAATTCTTATACTTGGAGAATGAGACTCATTCAGTTGATTGCTGTCTCACACATTTCTATAGATAGGCTGGATATCAGTCAGAGAGTAAATTCGCATTACAACTAAGCCAATCTAATGGGTACATGGGGTCAGTAGCACAGTCCCGCTTCCTTTTGCTGCTCTCTAGTTATGTGTTCCTGTCCCCTTTGCTGTGCAGTAATGTTGCTCATTCGAGCCTGTAGTGAGCTAGCTAAACCTGCTGACTATACAACAGTTTTGTTAAAACAGGGGTTGGAGTTTTTTGTTTGTTTTCAGAAGGAAATTTTAAAGCCCCTTTTTATCTAAGAAATAATTATTTTCCCCGGCCTTTAATACTTTAATGTCCTCTGTTATTAGGCTGGATGTAAATCATTCAGTCACTGGCCAAAAGTAGTTGTTGGGTGGCTCTGAACACCTGTCCTGTTCTGAGTCCTACACTCCTTTCCTTGGGGAATTAGCCAAGTATCTGATCAAGCTGCATCGTTGTGCCTCATCACTGATATTTTCCTATTGAGAAATACACATAATAAGTAGCATGTGAAAGTGAATTATGAAAAGCAAACTTTTGCAGGCCAAAAGGAGAAATGAAAAACCTACAGTTACCTCCTTTTCCAGCATTGCTTCTAGTAGTGGAGCCATGAGCGTCACTAGGTGTTGTCACTCTCAGCCTGGCACTTGCCCCACACTTTGCTGCTCTTCTTGTCACCAATTAACCATGCCCCAGAGTTAAACCTAGACTGTCCATTTCAAGCTATTAACTTTGTAACCAGAAGAAGTGTTGGGCTGGAATACGATGAACTGAGTTATAATAATTTCCAGAGGTGTCAAGATGCAGATGCTAGCCCTATGACTCCAAGAGAGATGCAGTGGAAGCTGAATGATTGGAAAGGACAAGTTGGAACCAGTTTGCTCCTAGGCCACCCTGTATGGGTTCTTGTGTTATAATAAGGCAATGCTTATACAATAGGTGGATTTGATTGTACACGAAGTGCATTACGAGGAAGTCTATGAGGTGGTCATGACATTATCTTTCACTGTAATGTTGAAAGGAAACAAAATACACATCCTTTCACACAAAAGCAGTGGTCCCCAGGAAAGTGTCTTTGTGTTGAAAGGATAACACAAAATTTTAGGCCTTCACCTGAAATGTGCATGTCTGAAGCTTTGTGTGTTGTAAGAAAGGAAGACATTCTCCCTACAAGTATACTACCTGATTAAGAGAAAGAAATTAAAAAGAATGTGGAGTGTAAAATCAGTCTCGAGGTTTTAAATAGTATTGACTGGGAACTCTAAAGATTTCCATGGGTTGCTTGATAAAGTAGAAAGAGACAATAGAGAATTTTTTACATGCTGGCTTTGCAGAAACATGTTCTATATTTGATTGTTTTATTGAGTGCAGCAACAGAGTATACAAAACATTTGGGATCAATAATGATTTCATATATCTTTCTTCCAAAGATTCCAAGCTATTTTACAAACATTGAGCCTTATATCCTCAGTAGGAGGAGCTCATATCTCAGAACTAGGTACCCTCTTCCTTTTAAAGACAGGGTAAAAGGAGACCAGAAACTCTGTTCAGCTTCCTCAGCATCACATGCTAAGTCAGGTGCTTCATATAAAATCCCCAGCCAACACATGTCACTTCCTCTCCTGGTCCTTCATACAAGCCCTGAAAAGCATTTGTTCATGATTCACCATCCAGCTAAATTATTTAGGTACAATGTTAATGTCCTATGGAGGCCTTGTGGAGTAAAACAGCCTCAGCCCATCCAGTCAAATCTAAGGAGCTATCTCTAGTGGAAATTATATAGGTTCTTCTCTAAACTCCTTTATCTATCTGTCACAAATGAAAAGTAGAGTGGGTACATCCTCAATTATTTCTCTTGGTCAGTTGCTTTAAATACCAGGGGTTGCACCGAACTCATCATCTAGCCTCTCCCGGCCTGGGAATTACATTAATCACCTTAAGACGGCAAATGTACGTGCTGCACCAACCAAGCATTCATGCGACTGCCAATTTCCCAAAGCTCTTTAACAGTTAAAATGTAATTACCTGGGCGGACACGAGACGGTTGACTGACTAGGTTGTGTCGTCACCTTAATTACAAGGCTAGGACTCCTCTGGTGTTATGGAGGGCAGAAGTTAGCACATTTCTGCCTCTTTATCTGGGGGAAACTTTGTAATGCTTGCAGCAGGGTGCTGGGAGTCAGCATGCTGCTGGATTCAGTGCCTGCCTCTGTTGCTGAGACTGGATTAATTTTGGAGCCTTTCTTACCTCTCTTAAAGAAACGGGGAAAACTCATAGCCTGCTTCTGAGAAGTTCTTTGCACTTTATAGGCAAAGAACCCTATGCAAAAACGAGTTCTGATTGCTTAATTGTTTGCAACTATTAGCACAATCTCTCCCATTGCATTCCTGAAACTTTCCACTTCATACAAGTAGGAACATTGAACTAGTATATATTTTCTTTGCACTTTGAGGATCTGGTCTTTTCAAAACGATAGCTATTATTTTATAGGAAGCTGCTAGTACATCATTAGTAGAAGACTAGGTATATTTACCTTTTGAAGTAATTATTTACAATTTGTCAGTTTTCTAGTAATTCTATGATTGCAATCAGTTCATCAGTTTGTAGGATGGATTCTGATTATATATTCAGAGAGGGTGTTTTCTCAAAAAGGGAAATAACAATGTTCAGCATATTGTATAAAAGCAATAAACATCTTCTGGTGTTTATACAAGTTAGGTTTTAATGGAAAGTGTTTTGTAATGCTAGTAAAAATAGCTGTGCTTCACTTTCGGAGGGTAGTGAGGGGAGACAACTGGTGCCTACAACTTCTGAAATTTCAAGGGGGAAATTAGATTATCAGGAAATGGCTTGTAACAGATGCTCAGGTATTGTAAGGAATGCAGACTACAGTGTCCAGCATTCCTAGATCCACCAGTGTTGAATACAGGCTCTCTGAGTAGATATCCCACGCTCTTTTATATTAAATGCAATTAGCTCATTACAGAAATGTGTTCTGTCTTTATCTTCTTACTGTGTGTTGTATCAGCCCAGAAGATGTTGACCCTTCGTGTTATCTTTATATCTTTATATATATATATATATATTTATATTCGTGTTTTAATAGCTTTATATGCAAAATTTCACTGCTTGTTGGATTGGCTGCTTGAAGCCAGTTATGGCCTACCATCAAAAGCTGTTTATCAGGTTTCAAGAGTGTGTCATAGTGGGGTGGTAACAGCAGTAGAGCCCCAATATTACTGTACGTGGTAGCCCATATAGGTGCTACTGTACAATCATGCAAGGTGAGGTTTTTTTTTTCAGAAATGGACTACTAAGATCCAGTTGTGAAGTATTCACTGAGTGGAGTGTATCACTCCAGTGTCCTTGGCTTTGCACAAGGGCAGAGCAAGGCTGGGAGCAGGAGGACCCACTGAGGAGGAGCCAGGGAAGTTTGGGATTGAGATGTGGGACCAAAGCCTGAGACTAAAGATAAATTCTGCATCTGAGAGCAGATGGGCACTTGCTGACGCTCCCTTCTCACCCTCCCCAGTGAGGACTGCTGCAATTCAGGCACAGCGAGGCCCAGGTTAAGTCATGCAAAGGGCCCTCCTGCCTGACGAAGGAAGGCTGTGACCATGGCACATGAGGCATGCTGGAGGGTGGAGGGTGAGCCAGGCCTGAAGCTTGCCATGTGCAAAGTAGTGTGGGCTGCAGAAGGGCCGCGGAGTTGTGAGACCTGGGGTAGCACTGAGGTGACAGCCTGTGTCTCTATTCAGAGACAGGTCCCTGAGAGGAGTGCACTGCCTGGGATCTGGTGATTTAAGTGATTACAGTGAGGTTCAGTCAGGAATTTTTGTTGTAGGAAAACTTTGTTTTTAACATGCAGAAGAAATCCTCTTCACTTAGGTTACAGCTTCTGCTTAGCTCCACCTGCAAGTCCATAAAGACACTTGAAACTTCCCAGAATTTTGATACACAGCTTAGGCCCCATAAACACACACTAGACCTACATCACAGCTCTGGCTGAGAGACTGCCAAAGCTTTTAAAACTTTATAAACTTATAAACATATATAAACTTTATATGTACACTGGTAACAATCCAGAATTGAGAAACATCTGAGAAGGCACGTGGTAAACACGAAGTCAATTACTTTTTTATGACATAAAAGCTACAGGTTTGCCTCAGAACTGCAGAGCCCTGACCACAGCGAACTTGGAAAGTGGATTGGTGTGGCTTAAGGCAGACATATTTCTGTGTTGGAAAAGAGATTTCACAGGTATTTGGGGGATTTGAGGATGAGGCAGAAGAGTATTCCTTATTAGCTAAAAGTGGTTCCATGTATATGAGTGCCTTATGCCACCAACTTCACTAAGTGCACAAAATAGGCAGTTATCATCCAGGGCACCAGCTGGATCTGAGCCATTTTCTCAGGTGATGCCATTTTTTCCTGTCATACTAAACCACTTCAGTTTATAATTTCTTTTCCCTTATATATTTATATTCTGCAGCTTCCTGTAAACCCATGAGGTGTACCTACTTCAAGCTTTCTTCTCCGCAAAAAGCATTCACAAAAATGTAGCTGTGGGGCTTTGTCCTCATAAAAGTAATTTCAGACGTGGGTACCTCTGTTGTTGCTGAACTACTGGCTGACCTTTTAGTCTTCTGTGCCACATTTCAGAAAAGTGGTATGTTTATTTAATAAATCTTCACAGGTGTTCAGGACTTAAAGCCAAGTCACACCAATAAACAACAGGCCTTGACTGACTGGAATGGAGACTGGTGGTGTAATGGAAAGATGTTTTAGTAAGCTGAGAAAACTCCAAAGGCAGCCATCAGGGCTGAGTGGTTGTGCCTGAAGGGAGTCCACACAAAGCTGCAGAGATGTGCTGTGAGCAGAGTCTGGCAGAGGCAACTCCACAGCCACTTGCAACCACTTTGTGCAAGCAAGAGGAACTTTGATAGTAAGTAGGTAAGAAAGGAGCTATAAACTGTTTTCAGAAGGAAAATAATCTTTTATGGAAGACAGGTCTTGCTTTTCTGTCAGAAGGAAGAAGACTCAGTGCTGGGTTGGCCTAAGGACACAGGCTGGGTTGCAGTCCCCGTGGATGGCACGGTAAAGGGAGCACATGACTCTAGTCAGAAGCTTCTTACAGACCCGTACATGTCACGATTTGAACGTTTGGTTTTAAAGGAATATTTGTGCTCTCAGTTAAACTTCTCAGCTTCTTGCTTTTCTTTTGCGTTACTCTGTGAAAGAGTTAGCAGGGTAGTGAGGTCCACAGGTAGGAGACTTCAGAGGGAAACAAGACCTGAAGGCTGGGAAGGGCTGTGGCCCAGTACAAGGGCCTGGACAGGGTATGGGGCTCTGCCAGCTGGATCAGTCATCTGGAAATACATTTCAGAGGACCTGAGTCAGAAAAAGCAACTGACTGATCGTTATGTACCCCCTCCTTTTGCTTTTCTCAGTGGGGTTAGGGGCCTGTTGAAGCATTTGAGACAGAGGGGTGTCAGCACAGAAGCGAGTGGGCTGAGTGACATGCCATGGGAGGGCAGCATTGCTCAGACACAAAGCCGGATGACTTTCAGCCTTGTCCTGCAGGCATCCATGGAAGGACTCCTTCTTCTCTGAGCAGCTCTGCACATCCCCAGTTCATGTGGCCCACTGCCCCTGCCATTGGCCCCAGACACTGTGCGGGAAAGCCAGGCTCGTGGGGGGAACTGCTGTGCCCATGGCCTGTGTTATCTGCTCACCGGTCCCCCAGCAAACTCTGCTCTCCTTGAGCTAGGCTGCTTTCTTTTTCCTTTTGTCTTCGAGTGTCTGCAAAAGATAATTACAAGGAGCTGGGGCCATTTGCTCAAGTTACTTTTAATCCCCATGGTGGTTGTAATGAAGTGTGTACTGCACATCCATTTTACTAAAGTAGTGTATAAGGACACACTTGACTCGTTTTCCCTCTGCAGATGAGAAAGGACAGATTGTTAAGAAAACAGGTTTGCTACCTTATTGGAGCCTTCAAACAGATCCCCCAGCCTGACTTCTTTGGAACTGCTGCAGACTGTCTTCAAAACCTACCAACATCTTTGCCAAAGGGGTTTAAAATGCTTCCTTTCTCTAGGTTAGTGCTGACCTCAGCATCATCGCAGGGTTTATCTCAAAGCAGATGGCCTGCTTTCGTTACCTCCACAAGAACACCAGTAAAGGTATCCTAGTGTGTGGGAGAAATGTCCATTGGAGGAAACGAGGTAGAAACACGCTTACCACTGAACAAAGACATTTCTGAAGATTTCTGCTTTGTGACACTGGCAGGTGCCATTCCTTCATGGTTCAGGCGGGGACTGGGGATTTGGGTATTTACATGCTGGCTGGCCTGCCTCATGTTGAATGCCCGAGGTACTGGTAGAGGACAGAGGTTTTCATGTTCAAATCCTCCTTTCCCTGTTCTTGACTGCACAGAAGTTGGAGCACATATGCAGATACATGTTTATTTATTATTTCCTGAAAAATTGGCTCCTTGGAGCTGCTTTCCATGGAAGAGGTGTCCTGCAGTCTCTCACAGAGGAACCGATGACAGGGATTTAAATCAAGCCCTCCTGTGTGTCAGAAGAGTACATAACTCCCCAGCCAGAGTACATTTTGAAGCTGAGAATACATTGGAGCTTTCAAGCTAGATATATTTTATATAAAGTAATTATGTAGTCTTGTGTTTAAGATATCCACTCAAGTTTCAGTCTAGGAAATGCTTATTTCCCAAAGTAGAACAGTGTCAATAGGAGAGATTCATACCTCAAAGGGCTTTATTGCTTCAAGGCTGGGGTGCTGTCCTGGGAGACTGAAAACAGGGCTGTTCCATTCCAAGTGATCTATCTAAGCATTGTGATTTCTGAATAAAAGTCAGAGGTGAAAACAGTGAAAGTTGACATCAGCAGTTTTGTAACAATTTAGGCATGCATTTTCTCTGTTTGTTTAAAAAAAGAAGTTAGAAAAATTATTTATTTCAGTCCAAACAAAGTGCATGGGTTTTATCTTTGTCACAGAAAACACAAAAATTTATTTGATTTTCCCCCATTATTCTTTTATTTTGGTTCACTTGGTAAATAATATTTTTAAATATGATTAGAGGGGTCTATGCAGAGCTTTTACAAAGCTTTGGTCACTGGACTTGGCATTGTCTGTCAAAGCTTTGGTTGACATGACAACATTATGATTCATTTTTATATATGGTGGCTGATCCAACATCCTTTTGCTAGGAGGGAAGGGAATTTAATTGCTTTTTCATGTCTACAGAGGGATACAGTCATCAGGAAGGGATAGGGATAAATTCCTAATATTCATTAATCATTTGCCTTGCATTATCTTGCCATCCTTCATTTCTTCCCCCAAGTTTCTTAATGTCAGGACTCACTAGGTTGGAAGTATTAGGTTAAAAGGAACTGGGAACTGAAGCTCTTACTTGTAGGATAGGGGGCATCACCTTAACATGAAGGCATCCACCATTGGTAGGGTTTTGCTTCACTGTTCTGCAATTCAAGGGAACTTTGAAGGCCACATGTGTAAATGACCAGAGTAAACTCTGAATGACCACTAAAAACAAGCCCATTTGCTAATTATTATTTTATAGCACTGCTGAATATGCTAGTTACTTCAGACATGTGAAAAGAGAAGACCTAATCCTTAGTTGTCTTTGCAGAGCATTTGCAGACGAAGGAGTCAGCATGCACTGGTATGATATTTGTTATAATCATACTACTACTCTTCATAGTAAGGAAAATATATTCTCCTTTAGGAATTACTGGGCAATCGTTTGCTGAGGGTTAAACAGATAACAGCTCAGACTAAATTATTTTAGTGGTCCTTCATCCCTTAAAAATGTTAACTGAATCTACTACTCTGAGTTAAAAAAAGTGCCATTGCTGTATTAAAGCACTGGGGTGTTTCACAAAAAAAGTTTTGAACTCTTGGTTATAATGAAGAGCTTATTCAGAGAGAGCAAAATAAGTAATTTTGCAGTGAGAGTAAAGCACATTCTCTGACCTCCCCAAAGAAGATTTTCCTGTGATAATCTCAGCCAGGTGAGATCTCAGGAGGAACAGTAAGCAGAAAGTGATTCCTGTGATGTTTAAACTTACAGTTTACTGCTTTGCAAAGTGCCACATAAACTGATTGATAAAAATGTTTGTTTTCAATTAGGTGTCACTAATGAAACATCGATACTTCTTTGAGAGCTTCAGGGCACTCCAATGCTGCATTGTTATGTTCTGCCATTGTTATTTCAGAAGTCAGTGCTGATTTCTTCTCCACATTCCCCTATGGCAGCCTTAAATGCCTTTAATTTTCCATGACACAAGATAGGTATCAGGCTATTTTCTTTCCTTTCTCACTGTATCTCAGCTTGAACTGAGCTTTTGGTGGGCTCACCCCATGCTTCCCTTAGTATCACATTTAAGGCGTCCAGATGGGGTGACAGAATGGAATAAGACACCAGCCCTCCATCTGTTAAAAAAAAAAAAAAAAGAAAGAAATGAAATACAAGGTTTTATTGTTCTTTAAGTAAGAACAGATACAGTCTGTATGTCAAGGCCAAACTATATGCTATTAAATCTATCCTTTGAAGTCTTCCACTGGGCTGACCAAGGACAGATGGTAAACTGTTATCATTTGATATGGGATTAGGTCAAGTCGAAGTTCAAGTTTGAAGGTAACAGTGAGAGTCTCAGTTCAGCTGTCAAATGTATTAGTTTAAATAATGAATAGCACAAAGTCAGCATCTTTGCTACTGTTCTGCTAGTTTAAAAATTGGGAGATTTATTTAGCCACAGATCTCCACACTCTTTAGAAGGCTAAAATGGCAACATATAACTGTTCTAACTTAGTAGCTGAGTATCAATGCAATCTTAATTCTTTTGAAGAATCAAAGAGTTTAGGTCCAGTACGTACCAGCTGAAAATATAATGCAGTTTTTTAATTTTTTGTATCTGGCTCATACATTTTCATTATTCAGCTTTGTGTTTCTATTTTCTTTGCATATGTACCAAACCCATAATATTCTCATTGGAGGAACCGATTACTAGTATCAGATGTAGGGAAGGCTGTAGCAGCATTTCATTTCTTACACTTCATTTTCACACCCAAATAATGAATGAAGACCATTGACCGTGAAGCTGAAATACTGCATACATGTCAAGCTGTCTATTCTTTAAATTTGGCAGTGGAAATGAACTTGCCTTAAAAGAAATCTAACCAAACATGTTTAGAAACAGCTTTCGCAGAACTGGCTGATGTTTGCCATATGACACATGCAATGGACATTAGACATAATTTGGAAGCAAGCAAAGTAGTTAAGCGTATGCCAGTTGAAAAGCTGAGACAAAACGAACTTTCAAGATCTGGTCATAATCTTACACAATAATCCTGTAGCAGCCACATGGCTTAATAATGTGTGCTGCTTATATGAGTTAAGGACTGATGGGATGAGCCGTTGTTGGCAAAGTTAGAGCTAAAGATGCTCAAAATATCTTCCTAGAGAACAGCTCTTCTTCATAGCTCTTTTTTTTTTTTTTTTTCCCCATAATGTCCTCTAGAAGAAATTCAGTGAAAAGGAAACTCTTCTCTGTTAGGTGTGTTGAGGCAGAAGATAGGAGCAGTAGTCACGAACTGTGACGGTGCGAGGTGCTGTACAGTCACAGAAGAAAAAAGTGTTATTGCAGCATAGGGATTGTGTTTCAGGTATATGAGTCAAGAAATTAAAAGAATCTAAGGTTTTTCTGATACTGTTCACTATATTATGGGTACACATTGACTTCTCCATATGACATTTGTTCTTTTATGTACTTATTACATATGTTAATGTGTCATGTGAATAAGTAAATATTGCCAGAAAAACAGGACTTTTGAAGTTGTGACACTTAGTGCTTCATCACTTGACATTCAACAGCTCTTTTTAATTTTTACAGTTGGGATGATGTGTAGCTGACTGTAGCGTTATACTGTGTTAGTAACACATCCAAACTAAAAAAAGAGACAACCCTAGAACTGTTTCTGGTTTACTTTCAGCTCAAAGAGATTTCTGTCTAAAGGCTCAGGACTCAATTCCCATTTGAACAGATTTTTAAGCTTGGCTGGAGGTGGTGGGAAAGTCACTTCATACCATTTTTCCTGTCCCCTGGACTTGGTCTGGCTGAAACCAGTGTTGTAAAAAGCCTGGGGGCTTCCTTCTGTCATGAGGAATGCTGTAGATCCCTGAGTACTGCTGAACTTCAAGGCTGAAATGTGGCACTGTCTAGTCTGCTGCGTCCTTTGCTATGCTCCTTTCTCCCCTTGCTGCCTGCTTCACAGTGCTGAGCTAGCAAACACCAGGCAGAGTGACGGGTGAGATCTGGCAGGCAGACAAGTACTGTGCAGGTGATGGATATGGCATAACATGGCCCTGCACACCTGCTTCTTCTTTAGAGATCCAGAGTGCACTGCACTCTATTTGACCAGTCTCTCCCCTGCACAACTCAAATTTTTTAACTTCAACCTTCAGATTCAAGACTGGTAAATCTCCTGGAAATGTCAGCTATACAGACTGGCCTTTTCCTTATCCTCCCCTCCCAGGCAGCTGTATCCATGTCTGGGAATGGGGATGGAGTGAATGCAGCAGTACCACTTGGAGAAATATTCCTTGGAGAAGAGGCTTTAGGAACTTGTTGAACATTTCTGTGAGCCTTTTCTCACCTCAGTATAAGCTTTATACAATTACCATAGACTGTAAAAATGGAAAACTATGACACCAGGTGGAAAGAGGTTAGGATCTACTTTCTAGCCATGTTTTAAAGTTACTCAGCAAAACCAAAACATTTTCATTTCAGAATGTTGGTCTTTTCCACCTTGTTTTTGTTTAACTGTTTATAATGCTTACCTTAACTACGACCCATCTCTGTATTCCCTACCTGAACAGGAATAAAGCTTCCATTTGACTTGGCGACATAAAGGAATGTTCTGTAATCAAAACCAAACAACATTTGTTCAGTATATTTTGGTATCAAAATGTATTCAGAATACACTAATCTGTACGCACTTTGAGGTCCTCCATGCACATTCCTGTCGTCCTTTCAGTTTGCTTTGTTCCACACACTTTCCCCTCTGCTCATTACTTTGAGAATGGAGCCAGAGACTCCTTGGTTTCAAAATTCTCTGGTTCTTGCAGCTTCGTTTATTTGCGTCCAGTTAGCTCCCTGGGGCCTTAAGTAGTGTTCTTGGTCTTTGGGATAGACAGTGAGCAGACTAAATCCCCACAAGCACTTGGCTTCCCATGTCCAGTGTTAATGTTTCTCCACCAGCTCTAACACTCTTGAAATTGGAAAGTTCTGGGGAGATCCTGGACTTGCCTTCACTTCATTTCTGGGCCCAAGATGACCTGACCCTGGATCTGCATATAAACAAATTAGGGCATGCTCCCTATATTGACTTCTGCTTACAACCTTTCTCTTGACTGTTTATGTGACTTCTCAAGAGACCTGGGCAATCCCTAGAGGCTGATATGCTCCCTGTAATCCACAGGAAGGCATCATCTCCTCAGGGTGCGAGGTGCTTGGGTCAGGACGGTAGGAGACCCTTGAGCTTAGGAGTCTCTGTGAGTCTTTGGGGCATGTCTCTATACTCTGTTCCACTCCATGTGGACTGCCCCTTGTATGTTTGCACCAGGACAGGCATAATGCAAACAACAAAGACAATATATTAAAGCAGAGTAGAGTGCATGGGTGTGAATTGATAATTAGGCTCATTGTCACAATTTTTCTCCATAAACAGCAGCAGCAAAAGTGTTACTTTGTAAAAGGCTATGATATAATAAGTATAAATGGTACTATCAAAAAAAAAAAAATCCTTTCCTGCAATATCTGGGGGCCATGGCTGTCAAGGGCCAACACAGCCATCAAGAAAGTCTAAAATTAAAACAGACAACTTGCCAATGCATAAAACTGCCATCATTGTGTTCACTTCCCAGTTTGTTTCAATGACCATCCCATCTGTGAAACATATTTCTGTGGGACAGTTAAGGGTTGCAAGCATAAACCAGCCCAGTTGAGTGAATGCCACAACCCAGGTGTCGCTCTTGTTTGAAAAATGCCTGGGTGGCCTCACTGCCAAGGATATAACTGCAGACAATGCAATCCAGAAATCCCTTTCCAAAGCAGTGAGTAATTGAAATTTATGTACTTGCATAACTCATTTATTGCTGGGAGAGCGACGAATCCAAGGTTGTCAGCTCCAGCCATAGGGGTTGTTCCCTGATCCAAAAGGCCTGTGACTTTATTGTTTGAATGTGAGAGCTGAGGCTGGTGATTGGCACTGCTGTTTAGAGGCTGGGATGAATGGCTGGGGACCTGCTGGATGAGAGGTAAGGGCACAAACTGCCTTCCTTGGCAGGAAGAAAAATACCTTAGTAGGAATCATTTACTTGAGTAAGGTCTGAATCTGAGGCCTCAGGCTAATCTGATAGGGTCTAATTATTTTCTATAATGGAAAGTATCTCTGATTTGCCCCATTCCTAGCAATGTGGTAGCACCCACCAATTCTTTTTTATTTGAGATCCAAATGGAAATATTTTAATGACCAGTTCTGTCTTTATGCATTATTATGATTGAGATTTGGGAAATGAGTTCGGGATATCCAGAGGAATATAATGCTGGAAAAATTCCTTACATCTGGGGGATCTGTTTTCCCTATTTCTGCTCTGTCACGGATTGAGCTGAGTCCGTAACTTGCCTGTAGCTTATGAAGACACATATCTGATAGCAAAAAGGAAAGAGCTTTTTCTGTGAAGGGTCCATGAAGCTCTTAAATGACAGATGCTATAGAAATAGTAAGTATTACTATAACTAACAAAATAATTTGTCCCTAAGGTTTGCTTTAACAAGCAGGTGCTCTCGTGTCAGACATCCAAGAAGGGACAGTCTCAGCCTCTGGACTCTGGGGCTGTTTTTGTTTTCCTCTCTTTTTCAAAACACCCATCCTTTCTTCCCTTTCACCCTGTGTCATAATAGTTCTCTCCCTCTTTCAGAGAGATGAGAGAGTTCAGTTTAGTAGAAGATGGTCCTAATGCTCCATGGATTAGACAAGAGATATAACATACTAGCTCTCTTCAGTGGTAAAATCTTCTGGAAATATCATTGCAGTTTCCTAAATATTGGGACACTGATGAGCAACCACAATGTTGCTGGTACCTCTTAATTTTTTAAAGCAAAAATAAGACAGTACATGTATTGTAGGGGAAAATGGGATGAGACTTTGGCTTTTAAATTTAGACAAAAAATGTAAGGTTTTTTTTTCTCTTGAATGGGAGAAAGTCACTGACTGCTATTGCTTATGGTGGCGAACTTCTTGTACATTGAAATTAACACCAAGAAGCTTTGCACTCTCAGTTGGGACTATTCTTAGCCCCAAAAGCTCTATGTGCTCTACAGATGGTGGAGAAACTAAATTTCATGGCAGTCTTTCATAATCAAGGCATGGAAAGGTCAGTCAACATGCTCTTGCTACTACCCACTTCTCTTTATCTGACTTCAAATTTTCCTTGGCACGAGCAACTGTCTTATATCTTGCCCTGAATCCGAGCTAGTCAGCTCTATAGTATGAGAACTGCAATAAACTCCGTAACAACATCATCTCTTCTTCCTTCCTTGGTGATGAGAGATACTGGCTGAGCTGAATATATGACTTCCTCTGTCCCTTTAACCACAGGCCTGACCTTCTTCATAAAAGTCCCTATGTTACGATAATCTTGTCAGGATTTAGCGGTTGTGCTTATAATTAATTAAGAGGTACTAAGTTTAAAAAGTAATTAGAAATCAAATCACAAAGGATAAGTTAAAAACCTTTCTGTGAACTTTGACACGCCCCTGTTATTACCTCTAAACCCACATCAACAAAAAGGGACATTAATAAAATCATCATATATTTGAAGAGTAACACCTTGCCCATGTAGAGTTTATGGCTACAAATGAATACGTGTCAGGGAACTTCATCAAGTCCATTAGGCCAAAGATTTCACTGATGCTATTCATTTAGAGGGGATGGAACTTGTACATTGCCGTGATGGACAGTAGCATAAAAAATGTAAAAGATGGATAGAAGACCCTTTCTCCTTTTCTGCCCTAGCCTTATAAGCTATGCAAACTTCTAGGTAAGTATGAATAAAAATAAAACTTGCTGCCATGATTTACTCATTCATAAATCTTCTTTTTTTCTTTTAATCACTAGAAATCTATTCCAGTGCATGTAAAGTCTTAATGAGACCTAGCAACATTATGAGTGCTGGGAGCAATCGCCTTTCAGCCTCATGCCTGCAAACGCTCTCGAGGCATGCATATATCTCATTATGGCCGAATGCCCTGTCATGTGTTATTCCTTACTTAGTGACAATTTGTCACTGTCACCCTTGACATGTCACTCTGCTGCAGAAGGATTTGACTTCAGTGCAAAATGTGACAATCAGATGAGAGAATTTTGTAATCTGAACTGAAATATGGGGCTGAGAGAGACTAATTTTATTCAAAAAAAATCCTAATATAACATAAAGGGGAAGAAATGTTTGCATTTAAGGATTTCTGTTAAGGTTCCCTTCCTTTGCCTTTTCCCAGCCCCCATTCCCCCAGTTCAATTATTCCTTAGGATAATGCTTTTATTTTTGAAGGATGGAGTCTTACATTTTAATACCATGCATTTTCAATTAAGTGCACTAAGATCCATGGATATAACTATTACTTAAACTATAAGTAATGGTTACATATAAAAATTAGGGAAACATATTGTGCTTTAGATAAATTACATTCAGATTACTTCTTATTATAAATGGGGTAGAAAATGGATTTTTAGCTCTGGCTGGCCAAAGAGCCAACATTTGTATCTACTTCATTTGTTTAAATATATTTCAAGCCAGATTGAAATCCATATTGCCTGACATTAATTGAGTACTGAAGCATCAGTGTACTCAAGTTTCATAAACCACTGATGAGTGAGTTTCTACAGGCTTGATTTAAAAATATACCATCCCTTTTATATGAAAATTATATTCCATTTATAGTGTAATTCTTAAAGCCCAACATTAAATGGTATAAATCTTAATAAGATGAATGTAAATATGACATTTGTACTGTCGAATTGATATCTTGTTTGCTAAGAAAATTATATTTCTCTACTTGGTATTTATTAAAATATTCTCCTGTATGATATTCTAGGCAAACCTGTTTTTTTCTGTTGCAAAGCAGAATGGGGATGAGAGCGGGATGGGCTGTGAGACGGACTGTTCCTGAAGGTCACTTGTAGGGTTCTCCATCAACACTTCATCCGGGCAGGATATTCAACTCCTGGGCATCTTCTGACAATCAATCCTATCAGGTTGCCCAGTAATTTATTGGCTTTGTGGCACTGACAAATAGTCAATCATTTCACTGGTAACCTATAGGAAGTCAGGTTTGAGCTCATGTTTCCAGAGGTGAAAGTCTAGGGCATTTTAACCCATTTTTCACACTTGTAATTCTCAGAGAAGCGGACATTATTTGAACTAGATTCTGGATTCTGGATTGCACAAAGAAGGTGCAAGGCTATGATTTTTCCTTCGAGTTTCATAGAATTTTCCTGCATAAAATGAATGAATGAATATGTTACTAACTAACTAAATAAAGATGCCCTCATCAAGCAGCTTTTACTGGCTGAACCAAGTGTCCTATGGCCTTCATCAAGCTGCGCTCTCTCTGAGGTAGAGAATAACTGCTTTTAAGTGAACGCATTATGAAGTACCATCTGCAATGTGCCGTCCTGGATATTTTTAACAGGACTAACATAGCTGTCAGGATGTCATGCAATGAATGTCGGATAATTTGTACACTTGATTTTTTTTTTTTATACAGCTCTTCCATGCTATTATTATAATGATAAAGGCAGCTTTCTGCTTTAAGTGCATTTGCTGCTTTCTCAATGTACTTGCTGAAGTTTCTTTATTTAAAATCTTTAACAATAAAAATTTTTTTTGATAATGCAAACATTGTGAAGGAAGACAGTACATATTGAATAATCAAGGCTTCTGTGAGGAGTGTGGTAATGGTGGATTTTTGATGTAAGTTCTATCATTTGTCTTCTTCATTCATTGCCTTCATTGGGGTCTTCAGAAACAGGAGCAACTTGTCCTTTGTTAACACCAGAGAACTTGGTAAATCTTGGGTTCAGACTCCAGGCAGACCCCTATTTTCTCTGAGACTAATGTGAATTATTTGAGCACTCTTTGTTTCGATTCCCCATCTGTAAGATATGGGTAACCTTAGCTACCTTACAGAGAAGTTAATGGAAATGCACTGAAATGGCTGCAAGCATTCAGATAAGAGGTGGGTGAACGCGCAAAGCACCAGGTGAAGCTGTAAACCATGACCAACAACTTTTGCCTTTTTCATCCCCTGTTCTTTTCATGCTGAGCTGTGCACTCTGGTCCTCTCCTGTAGACTAACTTGGCAATTACTGAATGCTTTGTTGAGCTAAGTCATATCTTTAAGCCAGTTAAAAACATTTTTCCCCCCATGGTTTGTTTCCTGTTGATTCAGCAAGATAGTTGCTTTAATGGGACCTCCTTCTTTTGGTAATGGTGAGCTATAACTTCATCAAAATTTTCTCTGAAATTAACTCTGAGTCATTTCAGTTTTCTGTGTCCCAAGGCATTTTTCCAGGATCATCTGAGCCAATGTACCAGATCATAACTGTCAAGGAATGGAGTTTAACTCTCCTATACCCTATCTCCTAGCCAGTCCCAGCTCTGGAGATATGGTGTTTATCTTGCTAGTTGTCTGGCTCCTGTAGGGTGCTTCGGTTACTCAATTTAACCCATTTATCTACAGAAACTGGACCAGGAAAGAACAATGATAACAACAAAAAGTAGATATTTCTCTGCTGAGTTATAATTGACCCATACTGACACCAGAGCAACTGACTCAAGAGAGGGAGCAAGCCCACCTCCTTTCAATAGGGACAAGCTGTTAGGCATAGTTTTGTGTGTCATTGTAGGCTAGATTAACTGTTTTCATGGCTGATATTTGGAAATTCCTTCCCGCCTCCTGGCTATATGCCTCTGCTCTTCACCTCCTTTGATTAGATAGGAAGGAGATTCAATAAGTAAAACATCAGAAAATTAAAAACTTTTCAGCAAAAAGAGGTAGTAGATATCTCCTTGCCAGGCTGATGAATTGGATCAGCAAGCTGTAAACAGATAAGAAAATGTTAGATGAGTTGTAGCAGAAGGAGGAGCAAAAGAAGAAAAGAAAGAGGGCAGTGGAGGGAAATGGGGTGAGAGCAGAGCAGAAATGCACTCCCCCAATTGCCTGATGTCCCCTGAGGAGACGACACCAGTGATCCCATGTGCGTTCCCCTCCTTCCCCTCTTAACTCCTGAATATTAGTGATGTTTCTTTTTTCTTTTTTTTTTTTTTTTTGGAGAGGGACTTAAAGAACAGTTTAGGTGCCAGATCAAAGCATTCTTGAGATTCTGGAGATATCCTAGGAAATTCCTCCAATAACCTTTACCTGGACTCCCCTTTTAAGAGGCACTCTTTAGCCATCAGTGATGAGTAACTTCCCAGTCTCTAAGGTCAGCCTTGGTCTTTCCTTCTCTAGAACAAATTATACCTCTCTGAGCTCAGCTGGACCTTATTTATGGGAAAGGACCTCACATTAGCCTTATTATTTGTTAAAGATTTGGGACGATGAATAAGAGCTCCAAAGCCATTGGCCAGAAGAAATTATTTAGGGGAATGAATTTCAAAGTTAATCTATTCATAGAAATGTACCAGATCACAGCTCAGAAGTCATGTCATTTCTGCTCCCTCTCACCCCCGCCCCCAATATCTGCTTCTCTTAGCATAAGTCTTCAAACTTCTACTTTACTAAAAAGAGCTAAATTTATATTTTTAAGGAAATCAATGATTCTTATCCTCATGTTCTTCTAGCATCTGGTGTTTCTGGCATTGGGCTCACACAAGAAATCTATGGCTCTGAACTGGGATCTCCAGAGACTTATTACAGTGCCCTGGCCACTAGGCCTGTTTCTACCTTGATAGAATACTTGGTAGTTGTTGTTTTTCTTTTGCTAAAAACCTCCTTTCTAAAAAAAAAATTGTGTTCCCACAGGATAATTTTCAGGTGTTTTTTTTGTTTGGTTTGGTTTTACTAAAACTTCCAGAATTTTTAAAATTTTGCTTTGATCTTTGAAACCTCGGAGGAAGTTTTTCAGCACTGGGTAGAAAGAGAAATCCCAGGTGCCAGTGAATGCTGGGGTTGTGGGTAAAGCATCGACACCCTGTTGTTTGCTTTCATATCTTTTGTTCTTCTTAGTGTTTTTTCCCCCCCTCCCATAACATTGCAAACATTGCTCTGTACTGCTTTTTGCAGGGAATAAAATTTTTCTTCCCACTGATACATTTTTCCCATTGAAATGGGAAAGCCTGGAGAATCTGCCAGCAAGGAAGGCATTCTAAGAGCATGCTAGAAGCCTAAAACTCAGAAATTCAGGTAAGCAACATAGAAAGCTTTTAATTTCCTCTACTAGACACATGCGAACATATATCCAGCACTGAGCCATTTTCTTTGAACTTCTGCAGACCTTACATATTTTCTCTCTACTCACTTGTGTAAATTCAGAGGATCAGCACCTAAATACACTTCTTTATGGATATGTCACCAGCCCCTTTTTAAACTGAGGCTGGAACAAATGTATTAGGAAGGTCAGGAAATCCCTTTTTTGAGCATGTGAAAATAATAACAGCTTGCATAAGTTTCCTTGCTGGAAACCTAATTTTGCCTTGACAAGTTGACTTTGTAGTATAGTTGTCTGTGTATTTTCATGGTTAAAAAATTAATCCTATTTTTTAAGATCTGGTTTGTCACAGGTGTTTCAGAAAGGTGGTGGAATTCACTTTCCCGAGCATGGAAACATGTCAGCACCGTCTTTCCACACTGCTGTTGAGATTAGTGAGTTTATCATCCTTTTTTCATATCCAAACTTCTCATCTCACAGAAAGTGCTGTGACATATTGTTCCTGCAATGGCTTAAACTTCATTGGAACTCATGTACATACTCTTTAAACTTGAAGATATTGTGAACTCTGAGATACAATCAAGGTTAATTTCAGTGTCCTAATGCTTTGAAACTGATACTTATGGGTACAGAAATCTGTTAGCTTGGTCACAGCAGAGCTCAAAGACAACTAGTAGTGTCACATGCAAGCTGGTCTTTGCATATGGACAGAATTGCATTAGGGGACAATTAAATGATATCAGTTTAGACCAGGGACTTTCCTAAGCAGATAGCCTTTAGAGTTATTGTGGTTTTTAAACATCAGGTTAATTGAGAACTGCTGTACATTTAATAGGGGGGCCTTTGGGATATGACTACAAGGACTCTTTGTTGTTCGGTAGTACATTAGCAGAAACTGCAATTCTGAAAGGGTGATATAAATCCCAGGAGGCACAATCATTAATGGGACGCTAAGCTCCAATTAAGGGCATGGCCCAAAAGACCAAGGTGAAAAACATGGTCCTTAGCACCTGTCCCAGAGGATCCCTCTGGTCCAGCTGCTTGATTTCAGCTGCAGAAACATAACTGCAAATAACAAAATATTTACTCAAAAAACCCCATACTTCTTGTAGTCTGGAGTGTAAATAGGAAAACAAAACAAAACTGAAGGGTCTTTCAAATTAAATTCACTGAAACCCCCAAAACAAGACTAGAAAGACAAGATAGCTGCATATCATAGCTGGAAGTCCTGATCCCTTTCACCCTTGTAAGAAGAAGCATTTCATAACACTTGCAGTCCAGCCATCTAAGCTTCCTCTTAAGTCTGTTTAATGATAATGGAGCATCTCCACAAGTTTATGGTCAGAAACTACAAAGGTCTTGTTCCTGTTTTTTGGATTCTCTGAATTCCATAAGACACATCTAGCCAGTTTAGTCAGTGTGCTAATTACTTTCTAAATGAGTTGCTGGGTCTTATGGCCTGCTTCTGGTCAAGTACTGCAATTCTGCATCAGATATAAACCCAGATTTTCTGGAACGCTGTAGAGACACATTTTCCAAGAACACTGGTGGTTTTTGGAAATTTTAACCTTGGTAACTTCGAAGAATCTTTGCAGTTAAATCAGTAAGTAAATAATTTGTGGCTACATATTAATACCTTCCACTGTCTTGATCTGCTTATAATGCAACCTTTTCCCTGAATTCGCCCATAGATAACCTAATTTTTTTCCAGCTACGCAGATCATCCAAGTGGGATGTTAATTAATATGACACTATGGAATTCAGTTTAGTGAAGTACCAGAAAAAAGGAAATTAATTTCAATCATTGACAAACTTGTCAATTTAGTTGTATTGATTTTTGATACCTCTACAGCACATGGCAAAGTTCATACATTGTAAAATACATCATTATTATTGGCTCAGTCTGCTGGAGGAAAGTGGACCATTATTTTTTTCAATAAATTGACATTATTTAAGTGTATGAAAATGCAAAATTATGTAAGTGGCTTTTACTACTATTTTTAATACAATATCAATTTACCATCTTTAATGGCAATTCTCAATCAGGGAATTATTTCCCAGTGCCTGAAAGCCATCTGGTCTCAGAACAACGTGAAAACCAGAGTTTCTTGAGTTGGCAAAGTTTAGCAGAAGAAAAGCAGGTGAAGCTGGGCGTTAGCAGACACTGGCCTTGAGCTTTCCGCTGGGAGCTCATATTCTCTAGAGGCCTTGGGGCCCCTGAGGTTGGTGTGATTGCTGGCCTCTGGATTGAGAGGTGCTGCTAGAGCAGCGAGTGATGATCCCTCTCCAGTCTTATCCTTCAGAGCTGTGGTGTCAGGCTGAACGACAAAGAAAAACCCTCTCTTAAAGAGCACAGATCAGTCACAGAATGCTATGTCTTTACAGTGTTTTAAAAGTTAGTGTCCAGCACTGCATTTTGCTTTTGTCAGATTTCTGTGAGGCAAAATCAAAAAGCAGTTGTTGTTTTGCTGAGTCCAACTCTAACAAAAGTAAATTGAAGGTGTTCTGATTTTGGTCTGTCTCTTCAGAGTATATAGAACAGCAGAAAAGCTACATTTGGCTTCTGTCTGTAAGTTTCCTGCTTTTTAAATGCAATACTCTCATATTCCCACCTGAGGTCATTAGCCACAAGGTAGGTTAAAAAAACCAAGTTTGAAGGATGGATGTAGCTGCATACAAACCCCAGCAATCTGCACTCATGTTTATGCTGATGTTTCTGAAATTCATTGTGCTACTCTGTTAAATCTCAGGACTACAGAATGTAGCGCTTGTCTAAATTTTCAAATAGAACTTTTATACTGAGGAATGCCTGTAATAGAGGGAGGGAAAGCATGCATTTCTGATGAAATGCAATTGCTTTGCATTTCAGCATATGAGACAGGTAGTAACATCTGAGTTTGGCTTTATTTTTTCATTTGGAGGGTCCCCAAACATTGTTTCAAAGTCAGTAAAATACACATGAACTTCTGGAACAGCAGTAGTATGGGGGGCAGGAGAGGGAAATAATTATAAAAACCAATCCTAAACACTTGAGGCTGAAAAGTTTCCAACAGTAAATGTATAATAATGGAACAAATATTCCCTATAGGAAAATGCATTTAGTTATTGATAAGAACTATTTGGTGAATTTTAGTCCTTCAGGCAACTGCAATCTTTCTACATACAACACAATGATTCAAAAAAATCAAAACATACATTTCTGCAGAATTTAATTTCAGAGCATTCTATTTTGCTCAAAATTTAAATTTGTGTACATTTGCCATGGAAATATTACAGCTTTTCAATCGAAAAACTAGACTTTTTAAAGTCAAAAATATCAGCAAAAAATAAACTCTGCCAGAATCCCTACATTACAATCCACTTATCTTGGTTGAAATAATTTAGACCAGATCTAGCAGTAGTAAGTCTTAAGCATGACAGAGGTGCTTCCTTTTTCCCCCCCCAGATTTCCTGACTTCATGGCTGGAATTTCAAAGATGCTCTGTGTGATAAGCCAGGGTTCAGTCCACCAACACAGGATGGAGTTGAACAGTTAGTTGCTCATTAGAGTCCTGTCCTAACAATTTCTTCATAATGTTAATGAAGGCAAAATTTAAGCATATGAATTAGGGGAAGTTTGTACTTTATCAGCAGCAAATATAAAGAGAGAAACTGAGGCAAAATGGGTAATGACTTGTTCCATCTTGCACATGCTGAAGGGAAGATATTATCCACTTTCAATCCTGGGCTTATGGTGTTTTTCTAAGATAATATGCAACGCTATGTTTTATCCTTAATCAGGGAGAATATTTACTGTCTCGTTCCTGAGTAGGGGTGTTCAGACAGAGCTGTGAGAAGAGCCGAGGCCACAGTTTCTTTAGTTGCCACAGCTAAATTTGACAAGGATCATGAATCGAAGCCCTGAGGTGACGTAATTTTCCAAGAGGGAAGGACTGCTGGGGCTGATCATTTCTTTGCCAGGGCGTGAATTGCTGCTTTTGTATGTTAATACAAATAGATGCTACAATTGGTCAGTCCAAGGACATAATCTATCTGTTGACCCGGGTAGTAGATTGGGCTCCAGGTCATCAGGCTTTACTTCATTACAAGGCTTTAATTATCTCCTGCAGTTCTTCCTTCAGGACAATAGGGGTAGGGATACCCCTTTCAGGGGTAGGGATATCTGTTATGATGATTAAGGAGCCTTGAAGACAAAATGCTGGACGACTACATGGGCCTGGGTTACTGGTGAGATTTAGTGCCTGACTCCCACTGAAGCAACTGCTGAGCATGTGTATGTCGCTAGGGCTCTCAGTATTAATATTAGTCACTAGCTAAGGGTGGAAAAAAGAAAAGACGTGATTCAGTCTGCTCCTGTGGATTTCTTATGTCAGACCTTCAGGTATGACGCAGCTTTCTGGAGCGGCAAAAAGACTAATGTTTTGTTCTTTTTCTTCATGAACAGTGGAGGGAGGAGGAGAAGAAGGACAGCCAGCTGGGTTCTCTTGTGTGATTGCTGACATAAGACTAGGGCAGAGTTTAGCCTGTAAGATTTAGACACCACTATTAAAATCTGCCCAAAAATTTCATTAGCTAGTTCCGGGGCCATTGTGCTGAAGTGGATACAAGCCTGAGAAGGCACCTTGGCAAGCTTTCCAGCTGAACTCCTCACTATTACATTAGGGACTCATGCAGAGCCAGGTGAAGTTTGCTGACAAGATCAGGGCCAAAACAATTTAAGACACCAAGAAACAAGAGTATGTGGAAGGGTACAGTCAGCTATTCCTGGCTAAAATGTGTACATGTGAAACCATACTTAGTAACTAAGACTTATTGAAAATGAATGCCAGCTACTGTATTTGTCCTTCCAGTTATTAAGCATTGCCACAAAACAGTCAGCAGAGCAATGTCATCTAGACCACTTTGACACAGTTGCATTGTACAATTAACAAGCAATGAAGGACTTCCTAAAAGCACGTATTCAACACCCTGCTTTGTCATGGGTTTTTGTACTGTTGCAGGGATTAAAAAAAATTAAATTAACTTTGTGCCAGTGCATATTATATTTGGACAAGGGACTAGATGAAATGATTAGAATAATAGCCTTAGAAAAGATCACGTTTCCCTACTGTGCCCATATATTTGACTGCATACAGCAACCCTTTTAGGCCACCGTTCACAGTGAATTTTAACAACTTCCTGCAAAGATCTAAGTTCTACATCTTTTGAATGGCAAATTGTTAGAACTAGGGCAGGTTTAAGAAGAAATAACCATCTTTATTAACCAGAAATAACCAGCTTTGTTAATGTGAACTACCGCTTTTAGGGTAGTTCACACTAATAAATCTCTCCAAGCAAAATACAAATTCACCTGATCCTAATTACCAACCTGCAACAAAGGAGGAATGCATCCTATATGATTGTTAAACGCTACAGGTAAACTGCCACCTGGCCTAAGGAAATCTCTTGGGGATCTTCTCTGAGGTTCATCATTAGTTCTCTACTTTGAATCAACTGAGCAATGGAAGGTACAAACTTAGCAATATTTACATATCAATTTTCCTAAAAAGTGTTTTGCAGAGGTGGGTAAGGAGTATTGTTATGAGACTTAGAACAACTGAGGCAACCAGTAATATATAAAATGCATAACTACATTTTGCTAACAAGCATCTTCCTTGTTTGACTAAAGTGCCCCTATAGCTCTCCAATGTGTTTTGTAATCTTAATGCTAATAGGTCAGGACTGTTTCATAGGGCAGGAGCTCTATGTAACATTCATGTCAGACCATGGAGGCAAGTTGCCTGTGGTCATCTTGTACTTATTACCTGCTTTACCACCTCCTTTCCCCCAGCAAATCTTTTCCTTATCTTCCTTTTCATTTGAACTCCCTGTATGCGCAGCTTTGTTGTGGCTTTTGTGGCATTTTACTTCTGCTGTATAATGTTTGTGAGTGCCTTGATTTGTTAAAACAGAAGGAGTTTTTCAAAGGAGCCCAAGAAAAATTATAACTTTGGCTGTAGTTTTGTAGGATTAGGTGCCTAGCTCCCTTAGGCTTCTTTGAAAATCTTAGCTGACATAAGAACTAAATTCAGATGATCAGTATAGTCTCTTTCAACTGAGATAACTGTGACAGGCCACCTATCATAGACTGATTCCTAGTTAGAATAACGTTTGTTGGAACTGTTGCTCACTATTAACTATACATGTGGTTTGTTGGAAGCTCACGGTAGCTTCGTTTAGAAAGTTAAGTTAAAACACAGGGTAAATGCACTGGGTGCTTCAGGGAGGATTTATCATGTTACATTGTAAGACTGATCAAGCTAACCTCTTTTAAAAGACTGCCTATTTCTCCAAGCTATATGCTCAGAGTGTTTCACCAAAACATATATAAAGCTTGTTTTTGGGAGGTTTTTTGTTTTCATTTTTTAAAGAAATCAATTTACACTAAGTATCAGCTGAAACCAGCAGAATGGTGAGAAAATGATGGTTTATTTGTATAGAATTCCAGACAAACGGAATGTAGAGATTCTACTTAGGTACAGTAAATACACACACATTCACAAGCACACACACAAAAAAAGATTTTTGTTTCAAAATAATCTTCATTACATAAGGATTATCATAATTGTCATTTCAACTGACTGATTTTAGTCTTTAAAAGAAGGTATAATAGCATTCACTGTCTGAGACTGAATTACTGTCATTATGTTAAAGGTGCACTTTATCACTTAGCTTTTCTCCATTATAAATGCTCATAGACGCACACTGCTTTCTGCTGCTGCAAAACCTTCAAAACATAATATGACAAAGTTTTGTATCCAGACATTTCGTTACTAAAACTTCAGAACAAAGGAGTACCAAAGCCATTGCTAACGCAACCACACTGCCAAAAGATAGAGAGGATATATTAGCAATAGCAAGTTTCTGAATTCCTGCAGAAGAATGCAAACTGTTCATTGAGATGAAAAGGTATTTTGTGTATATTTTGCCAGAAGGGAAGATGCAGACTTGCTCTTCTGCTCAGAGAAAACTTATTAAGATATGAGCAGATCAAGCAAATATCAGCCCAAATGAGAGAAATAGCCATGCCATACTATCCCAGACTTGTCAAACTTTTCCCGGTGATGTTTAGATGAAAATCCAGACACTGCCATAATATTAATCTGCCAGTGTATAAATGACATTTATCACTTCTGCAATCTCTTTTGATCTGGTATCTTAAGACTCTTCATATGTAAAACTTCTCAACACATTGCCCTGTCATCTTGATACATATGGGACATCTTTTACTTCTGCAGGCACGGAAGAACCAAGTCTGAATATGTCACTACGGCACAACACTTGGGCAGAGCTCTGTTGAAGTAAATGTCACTATGCCTGAAGTAAGAGGCTATAGAGAGGCATAAAGGTATAAACATCAGATCTAGAGAGATCAAGGACAAGAATTTGCCTGAGGAGCAAACCTTTTTCTTTAGGGGAAGAAGGGAGCCTCAATTCTGAGAAACTCAAAAAGGGACAATTTAAAGAATCTGGTTTTCAGAGGCTGTGGTCAGCACAAGCAGGGATAATTATAATGTGTTACCTGAGCAATTAAATCCCCAAAAATACTTTTAAAAGCTTGAGCTAAGTGCCAGAGCACTAAAAAGCCTCGCAAGTTTTCTTGTAAGTGGCAGCACTTCAACAGTTTCTCTGACCTTTCCTGGACTATACAAGTTTCAAAGGTGAACCAGAGGACCTCTGTTTTTGGTGCTCTTCTTGCCATTATTGAGACACCTGAGCTTTGGGAAACAGACACTTGTCTCTTGAAAACCAGAATGTTGGGGGAGGTTTTAAACTGGTCACCCTAGTTACTTCTGAACATTTCAGCCTACATTCTCCCATCCCTTTATGGGAGTTTTCCCTGTTGTAAAGTTTTCTTCCTCCTTCACAGTGATTATTAACAGATTTTTCTAAAATGCCCAAAGCAGCATACTTAGGTCAGAAAACAGAAGCTAGCATGTTTTTGTCTGCCAGCTTCCTCCCTTACTTACCATATAACATTTCCCTTATGTATCCCCGGGTTATGCACAGGTCTAGTTCCATCATTGCTTTGTGGGGCAATGAGTAGGTTCTTGCCTTGAAACATATTTACAGTACAAAGGTTTGAGAAAGAGAGAGATATTCCCTTATTTAATTTCTTTTTTTTTAATCAAAGGACATTATATAGAAAGAATTAATGGACATTTAGAAATATCTATGTCATAAGAAGAGTTTGTGGCATTATATGAAATGTTTCTTTAGTAATTTTTTTTAATGTTCAATAATAGGTCTATAAAAATATCAACAAAACCAATTAATAGCCTATCTGTATTGAAAACACTTAGAGAAATAATACTGGAGTGGACGAAGTGTTAGATGGCTAGGGAGGTATTTTTCTTTAAACTATATGAATGAAAGGAAGAAGAAAAAATATTTTCCTTACTTTTTCAAGGTTTTTTATTGTATGCCACATTTAGCTCAACTAACCTTGTGGCTAAGTGAATATTGCATAGTTAGGAGTTTGAGTGCAGTCAGAGAAGTGTTCAGGTGTTGGCACCCTGAACCAGACTATGTTCCCTGAACCTGAAAAATTAGGATGAAACCATGTAAGAGGCTTTTCACACTGAGAGATGATGCTGCCAGTCCTTTGTAGACATTTAGCACAACTTTTTTTTTCACAACCTATTAAGTTTCTGTTTCTTTTTCTATTTTTTCTTTTTTTGAGGGGGTGGGTGGCAGGGGTGGGTACCATTCCAGGAAATCACAGTTATAGGACAGGCAGGGAAGGGCAAATCTCAGCTAAGACTTCTGAGACTTCAGAAAGATACTTGAATCAAATGTAGTTACAGAATTTTCAGACGGAATTTTTCTTATATCTAAATCTGATCCTCTACCAGACTACCAATTTTCTGACAATAAATGAAGCTTTCTTTCTGGAGGAAGAAGTAGCCATTCTTGATTCTGTTTTATAAAAGTTACCTACTTCTCTAACACTGGAGCTGACCCTCAGATTTTCTGTATCTAGCCAGGGAAAATTCACTTAATCTTCAATGACTAGTGAGGTGGGACTTTTACTGTAAATATAGCTCTCAGTCTAGTAGGAAAAGTATGGGAATGTAAAAGCACATCTGGTAATTGGAAAGATGAAAAAGGTAATAATAAAGTGCTCATTTTGAGGCAACAATGATGAAGATAATGGATGATAGCCAAGCAGGCCATATGCACTTGGCTAACAGAATTAATCATGGACTATGCAATGCAAAACAAGAAAGACAAGTACAATAAAACATTTAAAGACAAGAATGGATTTTAATTTTAGGAGCAGTATAAAACAATATGATGATAATGATAGCCAAGTTAGCCCTGTGATTGTACAATCCAAACAGGACACAAATTAAAGCTATAAATAATATTTAATCTGCAATAGAAATATATGTTAAAGAGTAATAATGACTAAAAATTATTAGAATTAATCAAATGAGGAGTGTTGTATCTGGTATATTCAGAAGGGCTAAGGCAATCCTGAAGCTGTCAGATACGAAGTCAGGGTTGGAAATAGAAAAGGAATATTAGAAGTTTCTAACAGGCTGTAACAAAGACAATGTCTGAAAATGCGAGCTAGTACTCAGATTTCAATTAATAAAGGAAGACTTATTATTAGAGCTGTGTGATTAGCAGTGTAAAATTCTCATAAAGCAATTTTGTAAATATCCCATCTTGAAGCCATTTTGCAGCATCATCTGTCACTAAGCCTCCAGCTACGGCACCTAAGGGATCATGTTTTCTGTCGCTTGCTGTTACATTTTTCTGTTACATTTCTATATAGTTGTATTTTAAATCATCCAAACAGTTTGTGTGTAACAAGCCCTCACCCAAGCACAGGCACTGTCTGTTCAGAAATTTCAGGGGAATGTTCAAGGCTTTCTGCTGGGCCAGAGGAGACTGTAATGAGAGGTGGCTGAGCACCCTCTCCTCCCCTTGAATCACAGTATCCTTTGGCCTTTACTGAGCAGAAACAATAATCATACTGATACTAATAAAAAGTACAACAGAATAACAAGTACTCTCTGTTGGTAACACTAAAATGAGAGACTGCTGTATGGCTTTTTGAATTGCATGGCAAGGTTTCTTACATCTGTAACACAAGGTGCAAAAAACCCTTGAGATCACAAAAGAGTGACTATTAATTTGAACAATATCAGGTATGATTATGGCTGTGTTCTTAGCAGTCAGATACATTTAAAAAGGAGAATGTGTACCTAAATGCAGGAACAAAGAAAGCACAAGGAACTTGGAAGTTAGTAATTACTTATTTGAATAAAAATAATAACAGAAAAGTAATAACCACAAACAATGAAAGGGGAGGTTGACAGTCAAGGTACATCAATGTGTTTGCATGACAGGGTAACACCATTTCAGATGTAAAAAGGACGGAACACAAATGCTTCTAGAAATATTGTTTCTGTCTCTACAAACAGAATAATACTGTACTTAATACAATGGTGAAACTTGACAGTACAAAAGGTATTTCTCGGCGCTTTTTATTTGTTTCCAGTGCTTTGTCTAATCATATTGTGCATGCATATCTCCAAGACCTAAAATTTTAAACAACCCAAGTTTTGCAAACACAAAGGATCATGCTAAACACAAGCGAGTTCTTACTTCTAACCTGAGGAATCTTAATCTAAAGATTCCTCTTTTATTGTAGCACTTTTTTGGTTTTTTTAAGGTCAGGTTTATGTTAGAGGTATGTGTGTGCATGTTTGTGCAAGTTTGTGCCTAGTCAACTGGTCAAATTGCTTTTTGCATCCCTGACTATCACCTTTGCTTGCTGTGGACTCTCTGGATTATGGTGAGGGCAAAGATGATCAGCTGGAGACAGCTTATAGTTGAACTCAGGCATGAAGCCAACCATGTTGTCAGCAGATGTTTTGCAGTATGTGGGTCACTAGGAATAATCTAAGTCTTTTTTTTCCCCTTTTCAGCACTGCGAAGACCCTCAAACTGACAACTAGAAGCATAGCTCTTCTACCCCAAAACTATTCGTTATTTAAATACAGTAAATTGTTAGTCTCCTTTGGGATTTCTGTAGCAAGCTGAACAACTGTTGTGTTAGAACAGTGCACATGGTGTGTGTGCTGCTCTGCCATGGTAGCACACTGACCTGGATTGAAAACATTTACTTTTGTTTGAGAGAGGCTTGGAGTTGCATAAACCCAAACGGTAACATGTTCATATGGACCTGAAATCTTTGCTTACCTTTTCATGATCTCAGTCTCTTCTACGGGAAAGTAATTCATCTGATTTGTCAGCCAGGTGCTGTTGCAACAGCTTGTGAACATGACACAAGCATTTTGAGAAGCCCTCTTCTGTCTTCCATGTGCACTCTCCCCTTATGCACATATTTCTGTCAGGATCATACATACATACATTTATATATATTTATATGAATACACACACATATACATATACATGTAGATCTTTTTCTGGGTGTGTTGCCTAGATGTGGTAATTATGGGCAAGAAGAGGGGGGTTCTTTTTGCAACTGGTGTCCCAGGCCTTTGCAGAGGATATGCTTATATCCTGATTCCATTATACTAAGAGAAGACACTAGTTGTGAAAAATCTAAACCACACAGTCTTTGGCCACAGGTAATAATTATTTCCATCTTGCACTCTTGGTTCTCTGCCCCTTTTTGGACTGATGCCTGGGACAGAGTCAGCCTGAGGCTCAAACCTCTAATAAAGGGCCAAAAAATTTTTGTGTTGGTGACTTTAAGTGAACTGCTGAAGCCTTTCCTCGTGTTATTTTCTGTTGAGCAAAATTTGGCTAAAAGTAATAAACAATTGCAAATGCAAAGTATTACTAGGCCTAGGTGGAGTTTGAACTAGGATTTATTGTGTTTCTTGTTATAGTAGCTGTTGGCCAGTCCATTCTCCACACTCCAGCTCCATTCCCCTGCAGCTGCTGGATGAATTGTGCAGTGAGGGAGATTTTCACATTATCACAGGTGCTCCGCTATGTGCAAATTGTTTTTCTTTCCTGAAGCTGTTTCCTAACTTCTTGGACAGGTAAATTGGCTCTCCCAACATGCTCAGCAGTTTTTGTGTGGGTTTTCCCAACTCTTTGCTAAGATAAAAAGAAATTTAATTTCAAACCTCATCTTTTTCTTCTGTTATAAATGATTGAATGCATGCGCATGAAGGAGGCGGAGGAAAGACTCGGTGATTTGTACTGAAGTGTTCTTGTAAAACAAGAAACCTGTCTTGAAGGAAATTGTGTTTCTTGGAGGCTTTTTCACAAGCTCATTCCATGTGGGATCGTCCGTCCTGAGGTTTCATCACCATAAAATGTTGAGCCTGACACTGTGGCCATTAGCTGAGAAAAAGGTTTTAGTGTCAACAAGTGCAAGATCCTGCCTATCTCACACTCTGAAGTAGAGGGAGATGGCAGCTGCTTTGGTAGCACCACACTGTTGGGTCATGTCGTGACTCAGCCCAGGGTGGTTAACAGTCATTAAGAGGACTGTGACACCACTGCATGAACACTTTGTATGAAATTTGCGTTGGCAGTAGCAGGACTGGAAAATTAAACTCTCTCATCCCTAGGAGGAAAAGGAAAGTTTATATCCGTAGAACTTTAACAGCCGTCCTGCTCGCTGATAGCATGGAGGTAGGCAACCATATCAGACACAATTACTGCTTCTTTTATAATAACCCCCTTTTTCCAGACAACTGGTGAAGTGAATTATCAACCTGCTAAGCCAGATATAATGCACTCAGACCTAGGCAACGCTTTGCTTTCTGGGTCCCCTCCAGCTCTGTTGCACCAGGGAGAAGCTGCTGGAGAAGAATCTGCAGCATGCCGTGCCACAGTGCCCATCACCCCTCTGCGGGGAGAGGTAGGGCCAGGAGACAGAAGGGATACATGGGGGAAATGCACTTCTCCTGGCCATGGTAATATGAAAGGTGAGAGGAGGGTGGAAGATCTTGGAAGCACCTTTTTGTACTCTCTATTTGCTCCCTTCTTCTCACTGTGAACTACTGTTCCTCCCTAGGGAAGCTGTTCCTCCTGCTAATTAAAAAAATAAAGCCCAGTGGTCAGGAGGGGTGTCCTTTCTGTCAGTTATGAGGCAGTTGTCGCCCCATCCTTCCCCTTTCTGGGTGTAATGCAGGCTGTGAGAGTGAAATTTCAAACGTTATGGTACTGTAGCCTCTGTGTGTGCAGAGAAATTGGAGGATTAAGAGCGAGAGTGACTGAGTGGTAGACCCTTGTAACAAAACTGACAGATGCCCTGGTTTAAAAGGTGACAATTTGCCTATGCAGTGAAATGGTTCTGTCAAGGCATCAGGAAATTTGGGGACTTGAATGCAGAGAAGGAAGCATTTGAAAACGCAGTCTGCCTTGAGCTTCTGAAGTAGCCTCTGAGCTCCAGAACTGATGTTTTGTAATTTTGCCTTATCATCTGCTTGGGTTTATCATGGTGGTAATAGGGATAATGACAGAGAGTCAGTCATTTCCACTTAGATGCCAGTTTTTAAGTAATAATAAGCTCACAGCGGGTTCGATTTGGTCTGTGCTGAGAGTACCTGGGGTTATTTTCCCTTTGCTTTCTCATGGTAAATTATCTCAGCCCACCAGGGCCAAGCTGATTTTCTAGCTGTAAAAACAGAGAAGATGAACATGCAGCACCGCACTGTGCTGTACACTTAGCTGTTTCCTCTTTTGTTGTTTTCTTTATGTTATTTAGGAAGAGAAAATTCTCCGAGCCACCCATTATGGTTCGAATCCAGGTCATAAAAAAAAATGTAAGCTGATAGTGGACTGTCTCTCCTAACCCTCTCACCCCATGCATCTCTCCTCTGTATTGCAATCCCTAATGGGAACATTTAAAACCAGTGCTTATGATAATGCCCTTGTTCCCATGGACACCACAGAGCTGCAGAACCAAGATTAATGGAGGACCATTGAGACTGGTCCTAAAAGATTGTCCCTCTTGTGTATTATGGTCTGTCATGCTGCATCCATTAGCAGAGGAGCGGAGGGTCCTCATAGTGTTGGTATCACTGGGACCAAATCGAGCTACTGCAAGATGGCATTTCCATAGCACATCAACAGATCATTTCACCACTGCTTAAGGCATCGTAAATTGGACTTATAGCTCAGCTGCTGGCATAAATAAGTCCCTTTGATAGTTAGTGGAAGACGTTATGACACTCCAGGGTACAGGAGGGGACATTGGCACTGTCATTTTTTTTCTCCAGCCCTGGCACCCTGGTGCCTCTGATCTTTCTGAAGATTCAGGGCACGCGCTCTTCATTACGGTTTGGGCACCAGGGACTTGTTTTTTTTGCAAGATTAATGAGCGCCACGGAAATTCTCCAGCGCATCTCGATAATTAAGTCTTTGTTTATCAAAAAACAAGTTATATTAGGAGCAGAAAATTCGCAGTAATTATTCATAATTCTAACAATTCAAGTATAGCTACCTCATTTGCCTGGGTAATTCTGCTTTTTAATTTCTTGCATACATTTGCATATTAATTTTGCCCGTCGGCTGCAGCAGGCTTTGACAGTTTGTTACTATGTGATGGTTTTCACAGGGGTGCGACTCAGTTGGGTGGCATTTCGACTGGGTGCAATGATAAATTATGAATTTTCTAATTTGCTGCATAATGAAGTAACCCCTTCCAACCCAATTAAAAAAAAAAAAAGCAAAATTGGTGTCTTTTAAATAACATTTCCCAGGTATTGCATCTCTCTGTTTTTGTTGTTGTTGTTGTTTTGCAAGCGTTTTTTTTTTTAACTTAAAAAGCAGATGACTGCATTTGCAGCCTTTCAGAATGACTGTGCCTTTCCATACATCAAACATGATTCGTGATTCATGTATCCCCAGACTATATTCGTGCTGTAAATTGGCCACTCCTCAACCCTCAGGGCAATCACGGATGATAGCAAAGAAGTCCTAGTTTCTTCTCTGATGTCCAATTTGGGCTGTAGTGATCTGTGTGTATGAGTCTGTCTGTCTGTGTGTCGGGAAGCAGGGATTTCAAATGAGGGAAATAAATGATGTGTGTTTGTTTTACATACTTACTCGAGAGGCTGTGCTGTTGTAAATTAACTGCTAAACTACTGTGTGGGTTTCCTTCTAATTTCTTAAAATGGTTGTAGAAATAAATATATATGTATTTATTACTTCAGCATTGTAAAAAAGGATCTGTGGAGACTTAATTTGTGGGTGAGAGATAAGGGATTTTAGTTCAGTGTTGGTAAGTGTGTTCAGTACATTTGGTAATTTTATGCTCATAATGCAGCACTTAGAAAGCACAAGTATTGCTGGGTAAAATTTGTGGTGTTTCATTACACCACTGCAGACGGGCAAAACAGTTTAGAAATACTGTAGGCCTGATGCCATCCCGACTTTAAAGAATCTGAAATAACCCAGCCAATCTGTTTAGCATGATGCAAATACTGTAATTATACAATTATGCTGCATTTTTAATATAGAAGAATTCTTATACATTGTGTTGTCTCTTAAAATTCTGCATTATTAAGAAACCAAGCCATGATTTTATAGGAGGCTACACCACAACCACATGGCAGTAGATCATGGAGGATTTTGACATTAATACCCCACAATCAAGCAGCAGAGAGCACAGAGCACTAATGCAAACCAACCACAAACTGCAGATTACATAACATTAATTCTGCACATCCCCGTAAGGCAAGCGAGGAGCCCTCCACACTACCCTTGCTACCCTTGCCCAGCCTGGCAATGCACCGCACAAAGCCCTGACACCACCTTACATGAATACAGCAGAACTACAAAGTGCCGAATGCTGCCATTCAGCGCTGTCAACATTATTATAATACACAGCACACAATGTAAGCCTGGCACAACTGGGCAAAGCGGAGCGCAGTGATATTATAGCATAATCACACAGCTAAATTCATGCCTACAGTACGGAGCAAGCAGCAATAATACTGAGCACAATACAGCATTGTCATAACATATATTAAAGCCGTTCAGTATAGCCAAAAAGTGTGGTGGCATGTTGCATGTTTATACACAAAGTGGAAGCAGGCTGGACTCAGCCGCACAGACGGTGCAGTGCTGGTGCCGCTCGCCACAGCTGTACGCCCACCCCAGACCAGACATGAGCACCTACAGCCAAACTACCACACTGAAATGCAGGCAACACCACCGATACACAGCTTGTGCTCCTCTGGTACAAAACACGGACCCACAGCACAAGTCCATAATAAAACATGAATGAATGCCTGACATATGCACTCATTACTGCATAATTTAATTGTGCTGAGTGATACTACAGCACAGTCGCAATACATTTTGCCGCATACTGTCATAAAAGAAATAAAACTTATCTCAAATGTACCACAGTAACCTAAAAGAGAACACCTTGTTACTGCTTTATATTAATTACGAGAAAACCTCCCTACATGATATTTTACCAGTGGAAAATGCACCTTTGTCAAAATCAGGCTTTCCATAGGAATGTCTTGGTTTAATGACATTTTGACAGAAAGGGGGAGGTTCTTTGGTCCTTTGTACTTTCTTAAATGTTAACTACTCCATTTAGTCTTTTTTTTATTTTTGCATGCCTTCTTTGCTTTGAATTTTTGTATGATTAAGTAGTTTTTTAATACATAAAAATTGTCCAAGTTAATGTTATTTTAATAATCAAGTCAATGTTATTTTAATAATGATGGTTAACCTCAAATTCCCCCCTAATTTAACTTTGTGGTGAAGGCAGTTGTTTGATTCTGAATAGGAACAATTTTTTATGAATACCTTTTCTAATATGCAAGAGAGGAAGCCCTGTCTCTGTCTGTTTGTGAAGGCAAGTGCAAAACCCTGCAAGTGCCTAGGTGATGCTACCAGTAATCCAAAAAAGTCATAAAGTTCCTCAACACCACAATTAGTGCAGCAAGGACAGGATGCCTAATGTGTTGCTGCTGTGATGTTACTGAGATGATTTGGTACATCTGCAATAATGAGACCCCCCCCATACTCTTTGCCTGGGAAGTGTCACTCTGAAGGGTGTCTGTAGCTTGGGGTGTCACATGGAAAAGCACAGTGGTGCCCCACAGTGCGAGGCTAACACAGCGCAACACTGCGGAGAGCTGAAGTGAACCTGTATGTTGCTGTAACGCCACATCACGGTACACCATCACAGTCTTGTTTTCTGGTGTCTGTGCAACAAAACAGAACCGCTTAAAGGGAAGAGACTGATCACTAAGTGTACGCTAATAACATGAGCCTTTGACTGAAAACGTCAATACACCACAGTAAAGTGCACAGTTGGTACGTGGCAATTAATATTTATCTAATCTGACTTATATTAGGGCTTTCTATAATGCCTACTGCTGTATCATCTATGCTGTGATCAAATGCAGCAGACATACGTAGTGAGGCGTCTTCCCAGACTTCAGTCTCCTCCCTTCCCTCATTCTCCTTCACTTTGTTATTTATTATTATTCAAATTTATACATTACTAAACAAAAGAGCACTCATCCCAAGCCGCTGATAAACTCTTAAAAATACATCTCATAAAATGAGCAGACTCCATAATTATCCATGGATAAAAATGCAACGGCAACCATGTGACTACACTAAATTTAATCAAAATCACTAACAAATCACCACCAGAGTTCCTTCCAACCACATCTTTGCTCATCTTTTGCCAATGAGCTATACAGAAAAGACTGGTTTTTCACTGACACCTGAAGGCTGTTTTGAACCAAAAATCAAGTCTATTTGAAGGTGCAGATCCTATCTGGGAAATACCCTTTCCCTTTTAAGACCTGTACTGATTTCATAAGGAAAAAGTAGCAATAGCACTTGTCTGTTGAACTAGTGCATAAATGAACTTGGCTGTAATGTTGCAGTATGGCAGTGCTGGTGGGTGAGCGTGGGTGACTCAAGAATAATAATTACAATTTTAAAAGTTTTAATACTTGACTGAGGACATAACCTTAGAAGAAATGGCCTTTTAAGACAACATAGCAATTTAAAGGCAGCCTCGTTCACCTTCTTCATTTGGAGAGTAGAAACTTTCTAATGGGGGCTGTGTATCTGTCCTGTGTCACAGGGTGGAAGTAATGAACTTCCACTGTTAACTCCAGTGCTTGGTTGTTTCAGCAGCTGCAGTAGAGGTTAACCCGGGGAGACTCGGAAAGGCCTGGGATATTCTGGTCTGCAGAGGAGGCACCTGCACACATATGGAGTGACCTCTAGCCCTAGTGAGAGGGGTCATGATTTCTTTTCACTTGAGTGCCTTCAGAAGAGAGTGGTGGACTGGCAAGGAGAGGTCTCCATGTGCTTGTGGAGGAGGAGGAATAGTAGGAATAACCATATGAAGAGGCTTTTGAGGCATGAAGCTTGGTGGAATGGTTCTGGAGGACTTTGTAGGATAGGGAATGCTGAACCTGGGATAGCCTCATACATATCAGCCTTTGGGAGTGGTCCATCTAGGGGGTTATCCTCAGAGCCTGGCCATGGTTCTGGGGAAAGTGAGCTGAAGGTCTAAAATGAAATCCTAAGGTGAGATAATCATCAAGCACTGTGGACTATCGTGGATCCAGTGCCCAGGGGCACACTCTGACCTGCTTTTCTTTAGCTGTGCAGAGGTACCCGAGTTGCCTTAATCCTTTGCTGATTTAATGAATTACTTTTTCTCCTCTTGTGGAGAAGGGTTAGTGGGTTTGACATTCACTTAAACTCATTGCCTACTATTTCCTGACCTGAAATCTGTTTTCAAAATTGGCTGCAAGGTGAACCTAGTTTAGGGACTTAACTTTGTAGACCACTCTTTCATGGACCATTTCCTTTCCCAACACCTTAAGCCTCTGTGTTTGAGTATTACAAATGCTTCACTGTGTGGCTTACTGTAGGTGTTCCAAATAAGCCAGCCTTTTTGTAAAAGTTAAATACATTATGTTCCCTTTATACATTCCCTTTATTTGAGAGGTGACAGAGATTTTTCTGGTAGTGTTTCTTCCTTCAAGATTTTGTATTGCACTTCAGAAGTGCAGTACTTTTGAGGGGTTCATACTAGAGAGAATACAAACTCTGGGACACCAGGGCTGCTGGCTTGTGAGCAGCTAGAAAGGGCCTTTGTGTATCCTTTCATGCAGCTCATCTGCTACTTATCTGCTAAGTTTTCTTAATAGCAGTGAATATTTTACCTTGGGAAAAAATATATCTGTACACCATTCATGTATAAAAAGATGTAGAATGATTTTGCAGTTAAAACTGACTCTAACTCCAGAATTGCTAATAAAAAAGGTCAGCAGGACGTGTAACCCATCCATTCAGTCTTCATTATATTGCTCCTGTATTCACCTGCAGTGGTGTGCGTATAAATATTGCTCCCCTACTACAACCAGCTAGAGAAACTTGTCCCTACAATATGAAAAGTAGAAGATCATGTATTCAGTACTGCAGGATATGGAAATAAACTACTGAAAACTTGATGCACAAAGGCACTTCTATAAATACAACAATACTACTTCTTTAGGACAATTTTTAAACTATTTTATAATTACTAATTAATTAATTTAGATTTTAAAAGCTCTTTCTCAAACGGAAATGTGGATGAGGGGAAAAAAAGGCTTTTTCATTGCTGTAGGCAATCTCAAATTTATTATACCCTTCCTGAAGTCAGAATACCCACAAGCCAGTGACATTTCAGACAGTCTTTGCCCAAAGAAACAAAACTTTGTACATGATTTCCCAGGTATTGCCATATCTTTAAAACTTTAACCCGGAGGAACTGCATGTTACTTTTTCTTGCACATGCAACTGTCATTCACTGGTTTTACTTGCTGTTCTGCTAGCTATAGTAGGTGCACAGCTCCCTGGCAGGGTCAGCACACATAATCTCCCTCCTTCTGCAACAGTAGGCAAACTTGGGCAAATACACATGGAAGAGTGTGAAAGCACTTCATGTGATTCCAGAACTCCTTATTTCCTTTTCAGCAGTGACCATGAGGTACTATATGCCAGCAAATGGATATGCAGACTTTCCCAAGAGATCATTCTCTAGGGCTTCAGTAATTAGATCAATCAGTTTGCTCAATGCGCAGAAATAGGCTAAACTGAAACCTTGTGTTGTGGTTTTTTTTTTTTCTTTTCTTTTCTTTAAAAGTGCCTTTGTATCTTTGTGGTTTAGAATATGTAAAGGACAAACAAAAACATCTCTGAAAAATCACTACCAAGTCTGTAAAGTGATATCTGAAGGTGAACTGGAGAAGGTTGCTAAGCCCAGCCAGCCAGGGCTTGGACACAACATCTGCAATGGGGTTTCCCTCTGCTCTCCTCTGCTGCCTATGTCAGTGGTGGCCAACTGTTGGGTCTGGAGCTATATCCACCTTGCAAACAAGAGACTATAATTCGTGTAAGGTAGGCTATCCTTTTTTATGTGGACTTGGATAAATTTCCCTGGCTTAGCTTTGGAAGTACTGGCTACTACTTTGTGCTGCTGCATGTTTGTGCTGCTAGGTGTACCATTTATCTCCATTAAATATTAGTATTCCCTAAAAAAACATGTCTCAGAATTGTTCAAATAAAAAGAATTTCAACTACTTACAAACTTGTGGTAAGGTGTAATTGGCAAATCAGATTGGGAAGATATCTTTCCTCATTTTGATGCAGTGAGTTTTAATTTACTTTTTTGCTTTCCAAATTAAGCGTGTGTATTTTGAAAAACCTAAAAAAGGAAAAATCTGGATTTGAAATGCAAAAAGGAACCATGTAGTTGAAAAAATATTTGCCGTAAGAGTGTTTTAACAGTACAAAACCTTCCACCATGTTTATTAACAAAAAATATTTGTAAATCATCTTCAGTGTGACAATAACTGTATGTTAATCTTTATTAATAATAAAACATCAGTGAAGGGTCTGAAAAGTTTTTAAAAATACTGTGAAAAATATGCAAGACAGCAAGTTCAGAACCTAAAGCTATAAATACGCAAGGGAATAGTTATTTAACATGTGCTGTAATTTGCACTATTTAAATCTAATATTAGAGCTGCAGCTTTTTTATGTCAAATCTAGAATGCTTCAGCAATGTTAGATAAAAATGGTCATTTCTGCATTTGCTCATATTGTGCTGTATTTTATAAGAGTGTCATGTAGATTTAATCCATGGTAACTGTGATCTTTCTCATTATATGAGTAGAACATAATAAAAATGCTTTTATTTTCTTACATTTAGTAAAGACAAACTATATTTAAATTTCTGTAATGATCTGCAAAACTGGAAACAAGCAGTAAAGTTTGTCAAAAGGATGTACATTGACTTAACTCTCCTAGTTAATGGGTTCAGTCCAGTTTATTTTTTTACAACATGGGAGGAAAAATTTGATATGTAATTTTGTGTCGTTTAAGGGAACCATGAATGTAGAATCAAGGGAGGGAAAGGGAGAAAAATAATAACTGTTCAAATAATTTTAGCCTGAGAAGCAAATAGATTTGACTGCAGTGCCCAACCCCCCTAACTGTATTTGTGTATACTGGTTCAGAGTTTAAGATTCAGATAACACTCAGTATTCAGATTTGTCATAAGCCATATGTGCAGGTGAGAAATTGCTACGTTTTGAACTGTTTAAAATTCATTTTATTTGAAACTGTACTTCAAAACCAGAACAGTCCTGCTAACATTCTGAACGTCACTTGGCTCTTTAATAATATTGCTCGAGATATTTTGAGCAGAGCTAATTTTAAAGTACAGGTAGTTAGCTAGAGTTTAGACCCCTCACCAACCAAGCAAGTTGTGTCACGTTACCATCAAACTTGATTATGCTATTTGCTTTTAGTAGGATATCGTGTGCATACTGTCGCCTAATTTTATTTTGCTTATAATTAGGATGGCATGCACAGCACTCAAAAGGAGAAAAAATGGCAACATTTTAAGTAGGTACTTCTGTAACAGTGCTTTGGTATGGTGATTGGCTTTTATTGATGTATTAGTGTATAAAAAGAATTGAGTACAGGCAAGGAACGGACAATACTATTATGCCATTTTTATGTAAGATATAAACCTAAGCCCATATATTGGCACCCTGGGGCTTGCTTATTTCACTGTCTCATATTCTTGATGGCCAATTCTGGAGGTAGTTGTGAACCAAGCAAGTTTCGTGCTGAGGTTAGGGCTCAATGGGAAGCAGGGCTGCTGGGGTCTAGACAATCCCCATCTTATCTAACTTCAGCATGTTATCTTCTTTTCCCACCCAGCTTGCGAAGAGTTTTACAAGCCTATTGTTTCCTAGCCACCAATGATGTATTTTGGAATAACCTTTAATTTAGCACCCTGTCTTTATCAGCCCACAGTGCTTTTTGTTCTCCACAAAAGCAAACTAATGTTACTTGTTCACTAACCTAGAAGCAGTGGCAATATTGAGGAGAGAAACCAAGACAAACAAAACTGATTAGGGCAAGATTTGCTTTCAGAGAACCTATTTCTGTCACAGGGGGATGGATAAATAAAATAATGTTTCAATAATTTATGCAGTGCACACAGGAAAAACATTGGAAATGTGAAACAAAAACAACATGTAAAGAACAACTGAAGTTGATAACTGGGTTTAATCAGCTCAGGTGATAATTCTAAAATACATGGAAATATTGCTCCTGTTTTCAGATCACAAATGGCAAAAGGCTTTTGGATATGTGTTCTCCTCCCAGAATTTCACTGTAGTCTTGTTCTCCTCACTGCCGTGTGGGACCAGATGAGATTTGGCCATGACCTGGACATGAACTCTGTCCTTATGACCAAGAGGCAGCATGAGCTAGTGGCCAGCACAAAGATGGAGAAAACAGGCACCCAGCACTCAGTCCTCAGCTCAAGACTTGTTTTGGGAACATAGTTAAGTCCCTGCATTGCTCTGTGCCTCAGTTTACCTGCCTGTAAAAGAAGGTATTTATCTGCTTCCTTAGGGAATCATGGGGTGTAAGGAGATGATGTTCTAGGAGCTTATAAACCATTGATGTCCCTAATGAGTGATGAGTACCTCTACCTCCTTTTCAATCCCTGAACCTCTGTATGTCCACTTGGTCGCAGCACCCTTCCTCAGACTCCTGTGTCAGCTCGATATAAAAAGAGAAGATGTTGCTATGGCATCAACTTGGTGCTCAAAGGAAAGGCAGAGAGGAGCAAGCATGTCTGCCTGGGGCCCGGGCAATGGTGGGGCCAATGCAGGAAGGCAGCCGGGAGGGCTCAGGGGTGACACTGGGGGCTTTTGCACCTGCAGTCGCCCAGTGCTCTGTGCAGGAGTCGGGGTCTGACAGTCCCTCAATGCAAATCCTGGGTGATGGGCTCTTGCAGGATTTATGTGAAGGCCTGCTATTGTTTTGCAGGAATTCTTTTACTGGCTGTTTGCTTTTGTTGGCCTGCTGGAGGCAGGGGCAGGTCACTTGTTTCACAACCCTGGCATGGCATGGAGATCCCAGCCCAGGGCAATGCTGGTGGCATCTGTGGGAGACTCAGGGCACCGTGTTGGCTCAGAAAGGTTGGGTCCCAAACGGCTGGGCCTTGGAAGGTCCTGGCACATCACTGGGTGAGAGGCTGCTGAAGAAGCTGAAGCCTCTTTTTCTGTTTCTCTCTCTGCTTCTCTCTTTCCCCTCCATCTCTGCCTGCCCCCCCTCCCGCCAGCCCTTTGTCGACACTTGATCATTTACATCAAGTTGACATTCGCAGAGTTTACTCAGGGGTCTGTAATTGTATTCTTTCACCGGTTCTGCATTACCAACCATGAAAATGGAATCTTATCATCCCTGACCAATTTTTAATGTACAAAATGATTTGGCCGAGGTTCAAAGGGAGTCACAATTGAAATCAGGTGAATGATACATGTAGGTTTTTTTCACTTTCTCCGTGCCTTGATTCGATTTTTCTCATATGGCATAGAGGGAGACGTAGCTTATTTTTATATGTGTGTGTGTGTGTGTGTGTACAAGCTATATAAATGCGTGTATATACTCTGCACATATATCAATGCACTATCTGCCTATCTATATTTTGTGTACATATCACTCAAATTTACCCATTTGCAATGCAATGGATGACAATGAAGTTTGCTCTAATCCCTAAAAAGCAATCAAAGAATTGGAACAGGGTTAAAGCCTGCTGATAGCGCACTGCGATTAATAGGACATTATTAAATAGCCTCCCTCCTTCAGCTCCTCTTCCCTCCACCCTCTTCCCCACCATCTTGCCAGATGAAAAGAGGCCTCTTGGATACAAAATAAATAAATAAATTAGGTTACATTTACATTATAAAGAATAGGGAAGAAAACAATAGGGAATCCTCCTCACTGAAAAGCATACCATCTCCAAATGGACAGAGTTCTCAAAGTATGGGGAGGAAGGGAAGTTCCTGCTCTCAAATATCATTAGAATGTTTTTTATCTTTTGGCGGTTTCATATTGTGAATAATATGGACATTTATAACTCAGTCAAGCTGCTCCTTTCAAGAGTACAATTCCTTAAGATCAAGGAATCTATCAACTTACATAGCTCCCTTAGCTGTCTTATCTAAGTGCCTCACAAACAGGAATGTATTTATCCACACAATCCCTGGGCAGGAGGGAAATGTTCTTGTCTCCATTTTATAGATTGAGGAGAATGACAGAGATTCAAGGCCTCAAAATATCTGCTTTTTGGAGGGTCTGGCTTGAGGTACCCAGAACTTTCTACCTTTTGTCTTCAGTAGGAACTGTCCCCCTGTTCTCCTGCCCAGATGCTAGAGACCTTACCTGTATTTCTGAATGAAATTAATGGTTTCTAATAACTACACTGAAGAAATACAAGATTTTCAGAGTCATTGGCCTTTTTTAGAACAAGTTAATTCCTTGTGATCGTGCAGGAAGCAGGTGGCCATCCTGGGAACTGAACCTTTTGCAGCCATAGGATTCTGTTTCCTGAGGTGGTAGAGAGTGTGTGCTGGTATGGGAGTGAATCTGTACTTTGTGTACTTGGAATATAAAGAGAATCAACATGAGGGGCTTCCTGCTTAATGCTCAGAAGGGACCGATGAAGGTCTAACTGCTTTATCCATAACAAGTATGCTGTGGGAGGAGGGAAGAGCTAATGTGTTGTCACTATGCAAGAGATGTGTATACATCTTCCGTGAAGGCAAATGGTGCAAGAACAATAGAGCAAAGAGGTTCCAAGTGCTCTTAGGGTTAATATTTTTTTGGGGTGGGACAATGGTATAACTAGTAAGAAAGCATACTTCTGGTGGGATTTGTAGTGTTGAAGTGACTGGTAAAGCAAACAGCATTTCAGGATGCTCTGTTGGTGCCATCAAACTCAAAGCTCTGGGGAAAAAACAAATCAAACCTTGAAATGTGCTTAAGCTATATGTGCTACAAGGTAAATCTTGTAGCTGAGTTCTCAAAAGAGTCAGTGCGTTTTGTGCAATGTCCATTTGTCTTAATTGGAAAGTTATTTGACATACTTAAAGCCTTAAATACATTTGTAATTTTAATCTTACTCTGATTCTAAAGAAATTCTACCCGAAATATTTGAAAAAAAGTAGTTTCTTTAAGCAATCATCAGTTTCTCTAGCTTTTGGTGGAACTCCAGAAGTGGGAAGATTTCTGAAATCAGTGGCCTCATGCCCTTTTTTTGCTGTGAAATAAGCAGCATAAAACCTATGCTTCTAAAGTTAGCATTGATATAAACTGTGGCCTTCTGATAAATAATGTTCTGGGGGAAAAAAAACCCCAAATTTCCCTGTAATCTGTGTGTCTGTTAATGGTGATTTTAATGGCAGAATATAGACACTTCTGAAAGACCTCATTCAAGTGCGTTTTGTTCATTGTGTATTCTATTTCTCATCTCACTCGTGTAGTTGTGATTTTATACTAAAGACTAGAGATTAGACTGACCAGAACAAAATTATTGTTCATCTCCCAGATGTATTCAGATAGCATTTTGATGTTTTATGGTGAATAGTGTTACTAAAAAGGATTTGCATACTCCCTTTGGAGTTGTTCTGGCAGGGTGTCTTTCCAGACTGGAGTCAACACATTGCACACACAAGTGGGAGAACACAGTTGATTTCCTTACTTCAGAAGTAGCCAGTGACACATCTAAAAATGTGGTGACGGTTAAGCATTGGCTTAAAGATGACAAAAATCAAAGAAAGCTTTTCTGTGAAAAGCTTTGTTTCCATAGTCTGTGTTCTTGAAAAAGTGTGCATTGGTGACAAAGCAGTGGGCTCAGCTACTCCTCTCATATAAATACGGCTTGACATTGTCATGAGAGAAATCAACAAAGCTGCAATTCTAAATAAGAGCTTCCTTGATGCAGAGACAAAGGCAGTGTTTTCTAAGGAATGTAAAATGGGAAACAAAATAACAAGTAATTCGTGCTTGGTTTTTAGGACAATGCTTGACATGATTGGTGATTGTCCTGAGAAACATGTTTGGGAATGGTGCACTCTTTTTCCAAAGGAAAGTTTTGGACCTTTTTGTTTGTTTGTTTGGGGGTGGGGGGTGGGGGCAGGAAACTCAAAGAAACATGTTGGCGCAGCTATTTTAATGTAATTTTCAGGAAACAAAAAATGAATTATATCTCTGCCCAGCAAAAACAGTACCAGAAAATAAATGCACTAAGATACTGTAAAGGTGAGAAGTGTGGCACTATGTCTGCTACGTGATCTCGTAATGTCTATATGTGCTGAAGCTTTGTTCAGCATGTTCCAGACAAGAGACTAACTTTATACTTTGGAAAACTGTCAATGCTTGACTTCAACAAAATCATTGTGAGTAACCTGGGAAACTGAAAAGACAGCGCTGCTGGTGGTGGCTATTGGGACAGTGTCAAGATGATGGCTCTGATTCTGGAAAAGGTGAGATGTCCTGCAGACTGCTTGGCTATTTTTACAAACATTTAGTTCATTGACTGTTGTATTCTGGTATTTAATGATCTAAGTATCATTAAAGACTTTAACTTTCTTTTGTCTTTGCTGTGGTACAAATCCTTGCCATGATATAAAAATATTAGCAACCATTTCACTGTTTTAGATATGATTTCAATATTATAACTTCTGCATTTATCTTTACTGTAAAAATGATTATGTATATGGCATATCATAATTCAAGGTAGTCTTCTGGTTTTGGTCACAGTGATATAAAGGATAGTAATATATAGCTTTTGTAAAATACGAATGAGAAGAAAATTTATAACAGGCTATAAGTATCATAATGAATATCTACAATAAAGTCTGCTTTTAGCTGTTGATTTTTATTATTGTAGGATCACCTGTATCACAGGAGCATTCCTGACAATTGGCAGAGTTAGAAAGATTTATCCTTGGGTTAAAGGGAAATGCTGCAGACAGAAACTGTGATAAATTGTGAGAATTTTTCACAGTAGAGTATCTACAATTAATACTAAAAGAAAGGAGCTGATCAGAACCACTACACCCCCTACAAAACCAGTTCTGGAATCAAAACTTCATGACTAAATCTACCTACTTAAACACTTTTAGTTTGGAGGAGCTGTGAGTAAAAAAGAAAAGCTTTTTCATGAAATCTCAAAAAAACCCCAGAATTACAGGTAATCAAATTGCCTCCTTTGGACTACTATAATTTCACAGGAGATGTGTTAATCTTTGGAGAAAAGGAAGCTTGAGAGTTAACCAAAAAAGAAGTAATACAAACTCAAAGTAAAAGCTGGGGCAAATGTTCTGATGCAGCTGATGGAAACAAGACATTTTCGCACAAGCTATTCTGTATATGAGCTTAATTTTGTTGAATGCTGTTCAGCATAGGAAGGTATCTAGAAATCAAAAATGATCAAAAATTGAGTTTTGATCTCACAAATGTCACATTAGGATAAAAATTAAAAAAAATATAAGCTTTGGGGAAATAAAACTTTCAGAAACATTGTCTTTACAATTAGTAAAGTGTTTAATTTTAATATTTTCAATTTTTTCACCATTAAACTGCATCCGCTCTGATTCTTGCTAGAATTCCAGTTTGGGTGTGTGATGGCCGAATCAGCTCTATATATTGAGTTCACAGCTGAGCTTAATTTTCTGTGATGCTATTGCCCAGGGCTGAGCATACTTGCTGTAATGTTTTTGTAGAAGGATGAAAAAAATAGTTCTAACTCTGTTTCAGCTTCTTGCAGAATTCAGAACTGGTGCATGGGTTGACTGGAAAGTCGTGTGGGCAAAGCACCTGAGAAAAATGTAATCAAGGTAAGGAGCTGAATCTTATTTTCTGTTTCTATCATGGTAAATTATCTACCCATTAGTAATAAAATGTAATAATTTTCAAAGAACATTTTGGTTATTCAAAAATTGTGTACTTGCATATAGGGAATGTCAGAAAATACCAGTTACAGTCAGAGTTCTGAGATTCTTATGCACTCAGTCAGTTGTAGTGTGTGGCTGTATCTCTTGACTTTTTGAGATTGTCCTAGTTGTGTATAGAAGCAGCAAGGACCTTAGGGAAATTGTCCTTTTCATGGAGGCAGAACAGGATGGGGTTGCACTCCTAGGGGAGCTGTATTTTATGCAATAGAGTTGACAGAGTTGATAGAGTTGAAACTAGAGACAGTTTCTTGCTGAGTTGCACCACCATATGTTACTTTCTATTGTCAATGAATATCTTTGGAAAAGCTGTTATAAGTTTTACTACTTCTTAATTATTCTTTTTTCCTGACATCTTTCTATTTGCACTGAGTCTGTTTAGTCCTGTACACAGAGTTCTCTTTGTCTAGGTTTACATAACATATCTATTAATGTAATTTCTTAGTATTTAAACAAATATGAATCTGGGGAAATATTAGAATAATTTAAAGTTTAAAATTTGATGTTTGGAAGTATTAGTGAAAGAACTGAGATATAATTCTTGAGTGTCTGTGGAATTGGAAGCAATTTTCTAGGAAATGAGAGTTTTATCTAAGAGAGGTGGTAGGCTGAGCCCCAAAATTCTTTAAAAAAAACCAAAACAGTCTGATTAAACACTTTATAAATGTGTTCTTGGACTCTGCCTTTCTATTGTCTCTCAAAGCCTTTCATCAGATAGGCTCACTTTCCTAAATTCAATGACTTTTCTGGTGCCCAGAGCACTGCAGGCCTGTCCCCCTGCATCTGAGACCAAAGCTGAGTTATTTTGTGGTCCTCACAAAATCTAAAAGTTCTGCAGGCTTTAGTTGCCTCTGTGCAAGTGCTGTGTCACCAAGAAATCAATGCAGAAGACACTGGATTTTTACTTCCGTGAAGCAGAAATTATGGTAGGTACATGCAGAGAGTAGTGTGTGCTTACTGACTTTTCTGAGTAGAACCACATGTTAAACATCCTGAGGGGCCACGATTCTGTGGAAGAGAGGCACTTTCTCTTTCCAGCTTCCAGTCAAGTTTGGATCTGCGTGCCAAGAGTATAATCTATTGCTGCTTTTTAAATTTTACTCATTTTGTGAGACACTGTCAAGTCAATCTAATATCAAACCTGAGGTTTTGTAAATCGATGATGTATAAAAGATAGCAGCAATAGAAAAACTTCCATGACATAAAAAAATGCCTGGGGGAATCTTAATTTTAAAGAAGCAGCATTTCTTTGCATTGTTTTTTGTTCAAACATCGCTGTATCTTCATGTGTGAAAAACAGGAAGGGAACCTGATTAGAAGCAGACACAATCAATAAAAGTGAGATTGATTCCCCCTTCTTTCAGTCTCTGAGTTATATACGAAAAGCAAACAAACTGTGTACATGGGGAGATGTTAATTTGTTGTGATAATCCTATGCCTTTTCAATACAACTGAGTGCAATATCTTTTTCCATTTTTATATAAATAAGATTACTAGGCTTTATTTTTTCATCACTTTTCATGTAAATACTTTCTACTCCTCATGCATTTGTGAAATTCAGAATAATTTTAGGCCCCAATTCTTTAAATTGTTGGATCCAGTATTTGGAAAAGGAAGGAGCTCATCAGGCCTTTTATCTGGGGCTGAGCAAGAAGATGTAGAGATCTTCCAGATGTGCTTTGCTGTTTGGTCTGCATAACATTGCAGTTCAGTTAATCCTGACACATCTTGCAAGTCAAAGCAGTAGAGTCCAATAGATCAAGGTATGTGGTGCTGGGCCAGACTTTACGAATAGACTCAATAAATACCTAGTTAAAATAACAACTCTCTTAAGTACACATACTTGAGTCTAGTGAGCACCTTAAGGTATTTTAAAAAGTGTTTGTATGTAACTGGAGTTCAGATCTCTCATGATAGTGTTAATTGCACCCTTGGTTTAAAAAACACAGACTTTTGAGAACCCTTTCCCCTCACTGCTTCTTTCTAGTTATCAAGCCTTTCCATTCCCTTTCTATCTCCTTCCTTCCATTCTAGTTTCCCAATCAGACCTTGAATGTTTTGCTTTCTTTCCGTCTCTTAGCCACTTTTGCTCTGATCTTTGTTGCCACCTTAAAGCTTCTCATTCTGCCTCCTTTTGAGTGACCCAAGAAAAAGGTGTTTTTTTCAACTTTTGTTCTCCTCAGGCCTTTGTGTACTGAAGCAGTTGAAACCACAATGTTAAAAGTGGCTAGCCAGAAAAACTTCCATTTAACCTACCATATGGAGAAAGGCACTTGGGTAGATGCAATGGTACCTCTATCACTAGAGGCTCAAATCTAATAGTTTTGCATCTGCAGATACCTACTGCCTCTAAGGAGATGCACAAAGCTGGCAGCAATTTTACAGAATCCCACAAGTGAGTCATTTTGGCCATATGCAGTAAATTATCTGGATTCAGCAAATGCTGGGAGAGTTTAAAGACAAGGGAGGTAGTGCTTTATATTGCTCTCCATGTTCTTGTCTCTGTAAACTACCTCTGTTTATACAGAAAATGCAGACGTCTGTGAATAGTTCTTTGTCTGGCGTTTGAACACTCTCTTAAACCAAATCTTCCTATTAGTAGATCCTAGTGACACCAGACTGCTCTACCATGTTTAATTGAAAGTGGCAAGCAAACACTGTACAACTGCTTCTAAAATGCCTAGGAGCTATTTGAAAGCTTTAGTGTTTTAGAGGGGAAAATGGCCTGGTTCTACCTCCCTTTATTGAGGAAGGGGAGTGAGTGTTGGGAGGGGGAGAAAATGAACCTTCCTGTACTCCAGAACTGCTTTGTCTATGTCTGCCCAGCCTTTGGGATACTACTGATTTTTGGAGTGATTGAATTTCTGTGGATACACCTTCTGTGATGCTATTATCAAAGCAACCAACTACTTGCTAACTGACAGCGAGTTTGTTCAGGTGCTATTTATTTTTAATTGGTTTTAAGAGAGTTTGGCTGTGCTAGGGCACTTGTTTGTATTTGCTATAAAATAATGTACTATGTGAGCGACCGAGGTAATAGCCTTAGACATTTAAACAAATTTAGGAAAGGGCACTCCCTGTTCTGTGTACTGAGAGCTAAATGGCAGCCTGGTGCCGACAGTAGGGAATGACATTTATAGCATCTAACAGTTGCAAAACCTTCAGATAAGCTACCCTTACATTTCCTGGTAGGAGTCCTTCTGGCAAGGAAGATCACCTTTAGTAGGTTAAGAAACTACTTATTTTCAGTCTCTAATATAAAGTAAGGTGACTTCTGTCACTTTTAAATATTATTTTTAATTCTATTTGAACTCTTTATTTACAATATTATTGAAGAACGCATGTAATGGGTCAGCGCTTTTTTTTTTCCTCCTGTTTTTCTCAAGGAAAAAGCCGGGTGAATAACATTGTGGCAGACTCAAATTCATTGATCTCTCTTTTTACGTCACGTCTCCTACTAGTCTGAGGGTTTACCCAGCAGTTGATTAAATCTGTTAGAGAGCTGTTTTTGCTTAGCTGCCTAAGTAGTGTGGTTTTAGAATTCCATGATGAGTCTGTAATTAATCCTGTGGTGCAGCTTTGGCAATTTTCCGTACATCATTCGAAGTGGGAAAAGGTAGCAAGACTACTATATGGGACCATGACTACTATTTAAGCACTTTTTAACATTTTGATACTGAAGGGCTTATAGCACTGTTTCATACATAAACGACAGAGCTAAATATTCCTTTAGCCCTATTAACATCAAATTAAAGCCCTTTTCCTAGGAGATAATTAGTTGATACCCCCATTGAAGTTCTAATTTATTTTGTAAGAAAAGCCTATAATTGGACATTGTTCCCACCCAATACCAAAGAAATCACATGCACAAGTTGTTGTTTTCGTTCCAGCAGCACATGCCTCTTCTCAATATAAGTTTATTTGTATTGCAGAGCAGCCTTTAATTTCTATTTATTACGTGGTCTTTTGTGGCCTGTGTGTGCAAAACATCACTTCACAGTCCAGAGGTGAGACCACAACTACTACACCACAAACCATCCTGGGACTGTACTGTACCACCTCTGAGGTCAGTAAGTAAAGAATAATAGAGATGGAAGGGGGAAGATGGAGAGAATCACTTAAAAAGAAGAAAGAGTAAAATAAATATCCAGAAGGATTTGGAGACTGTAGGCAATGAGAAAAGAGAAAAATTGCCTGGCATACTCCAAAGAGGGATTATCAGGAATGATTGCAGGCTGGCAATGTTATACCTATTGAAAAACATTTTTCTGGTGTTGAACTCTATTATGCTTAATGCTATAACCCTTTACTCAGGTGAGCTATCCCACTGGCAGCAGATGGAGTACTTCTTTGAAAAGCTTTCTTTATATGAGTTTTCAGGCTTCTTAAACTCTAAAATACTCTTGTGAGAAAAGAAAATGGGGTTCCAGAGGGAAGACATTTAGAAGTGGGCTGGACAAAGACCTGTGTAATTAACTCTGGAGGATGGTCTTCCTGTGGAGGGCAGAAGACTTCCGTGAGTCTGTTTACCAAACAGTAGATCTGAGGTTAGGACTAAATTGAAGGAGCTGGAATTGTCCAACTACTGTAAAACCCCAGCCATGTTCTGACTCAGTATCACAGTAAAAAATGATTGTACCTTTTTTCCTGCTCTGTTTTGTATCTTCCTTCTGTTGTCAAAGAAATGTGGACCACAGGAGAAAAGCAGCACGGTCCAGCCAAGTTCCTGATCTGTACAACAGGGCCCTTGTGTAGGGAGCAGTCAACATGCAGTCCATAATGCTATCAAGAAGGAATGGAAGATGGCAGGAATGGAGATCAGACATTCCTGATTCTCCTAATTAAAATACCTGTATTGAGATATTTCATTACATATTTGAGTGAGTGGTTTACTAAAAGTGCAGTATTCTGAACTTGTGAAATAAGCAGTGACAATTCTCAACAGTAAAAGTCTTATGAAGGCCTGATGGCTAAGTTCATTCAGGTTAATTTTTTTCTTTTATTTTTTTCCCCTTTCTTTTCTTTTTTTTCCCTAGTGGGCAGGAATCAAAACTTTTACGCTTCCCAGATTCACTTTGAAATAAGTTCTTTAAAAAAATAAGTTTTATGAAAAGTAAAGGACAAAGAAAACCTAAGAAACTGAGTTTTGTTTGTTTGTTTGGCTTATTTCTGTCTTTATAGGCAAATGTATGTATGGGACCCACGGTGTGTCTCATTCTGATTCTCTCAGTCAGCTTGTCTATATCATTAAACTGTCCAAAGATTTGCTTTTTTGTACCATTGAAAAGCCATGGGCTTGAATATAGTTGCAGTTTTGCTTTGGAATTGGAAAGCATTACTGAAGCTATATTCAGAAACCTCCCTCTCTTCCTTTTGCCAGTACAATCATTCTCTCAAAGACCTGTGTCTGGGATTAATATTTTATGCATGAAATGTTTCATGTACAGTAGTGACATAATAAGAAGAGGCATTTTATTAGTTTGTGCATGCAAGAAGAATGGATTACAGAAAGAGGAAGTATGTAAGGACTTGCCTTAAGATGCCATTTTTATTAACACCTAAGTTCATCATTTTAAGGCAAACATGGTTCATGCTTTTTAGTTTTTTATTTTAGATTCGCCAGGCCCTGTCTAAAGAGGTAGCATCCCATTTATTTGTGTTCTTCATGCATATCTTGCACAGAAAATAGCCCATGTGGAAAGACAGCAAACAGATAGCTGCAGCTGTTGCCACTTATGCTCCACAGCACAATTTTAGGAATTAATGGTTTCTAATCCCAAAAATAATATAGATACAGAATGGTGTTACATTCCAAACTGCCAGGCTGAAGTCCCTTGCTCTTATTTCATAAATATGTTTATAAGAGTCTGCCTTAATCTCTCAACTGCAAGAAAAGCTTTAGAGATCAGTCTGTTTTTAAAGCTAAAGTTATTGACCTTTGGCAACTCATTGGTAGCGAGGGAAATACACTGAGGTGTCTCTTTGTTGAAATATTTTAGATAATTGTAATGCACCAGAGCTGTTGTTAGATAAAGCTCCTTCTGCTCTTGCCATCTACTTCACTGACTGAAGATAAATGCAAATGTTTTTGGCACTTTTGGGCTATTGTTGAAGAGAAGGAATAAAACATGCTTGTCTGACAATTGCAGGTTATTAAAGACTATTAAATTGGTAATCCCTGGGAAATGGAGGTAAATCTCTCTTCAGTAGCAGAAACAGAATAACTTTTGTCTAAGATTTTGATTATTATTATTACTTTATGGTTTAGTAAAACAATCTGCAAATTGTTTCTGACCTCAGATTTTCAAAAATCATGAATCAAATCCCTTTTCTCTCAAGACATGAAGCAAAATATTGTCTTATCTGTCTTCTTTTGTTTAAGCTTTACGGGAAGGGTCTATTTTCAAACTCTACAATTGGAGAGTTTGTAGTTTCGAAAAAATGAAAGCAGAGGTATTAGCATAGGCTGTACTGTAAGTAAAGGACTCAACATTGTAAATATGGTAGAATAATGAGAATTGGATACATTACTACAAAAATCTTTTATTCTAATAGATTCTGAAGTTCATTTCGTATGAATAAAGTTATTGACCATAAATGTGCAAGTTAGGTGAGAAAAAAGCAACAAACAATGACAACTTTTTTTCAATAGTTCTGATCTCCCACACTTCCAGATGAAAACAAAGAGACATGCTGGCACATGGTGTTTTTGAAAATCAGACTGCCATTTATATTGCACCTCATTACCAAAGCTGGGTGACAGTGACGATGTATTGACAAATAAGATGCCTTCTATTCCATCCTTCTCTTCATGCTACATTAGCTTTACTCTCTTCAGTAAATGTGTTATTAAAATAAGTGATATCCAAGATGATAGAGAAAGAGCTACTGTAGGGAGCTTGACGTTGCCAGGGTCATGCCAGTCCACTTGTTATTGAAGACTTATATCCATCTTCTTAGTTTTATCCCTTTAGTGTCAATGTTTTTGCTGTTGACCTTTAAAAGTAGAAACTTATTCTATGTGCAGGAAGTTTTATCATCTCAGGTCTCTTTTCTGTCTCATTACTACTGGCAGACGTTGGCAGTATAATTACTATATGCCTCTGGACTCCCCCCCACCTCCTTAGTTCTCAACAGTACCCAACATCTTCCTCTGTACCATCCTGGGACCTGGGAAGGAGAGAATAAAAATATGTGAGAAAGCATCCTGGAACTCGTGACATTGTACTGCAGTGAGAAGTTATTGCTCTGCAGGTGGCAAAGCACCCAGAAGTTCTGTTGTTCATTTAATATAGGATTCAAAAAAGTCCTGGACTTCTACTGCCTTCTAGTTGTCCTTGAATCACATGAGGGAGTCACATGCCATATCTCTATGGAGCAGCCAGTACAATGGGGGTTGAAACTTTCCTGAATTTTCACGAAAAAAGACAAAACTGTAATGGGAACATGAGGGGAAAATTATATGCTCCATTCACTTTGAATCCTGAAATGATTCTTCACGTATTTTGGGCAGGTTAGGGGATTCCCCTCTCAGGCTATACAACACATTGAGTTTAAACATGTCCTATATAATCTGGGCATAGCAGCATAAAGGGCTGAGTGGACTAATTCAAACTATCTTGAGGTCTGTCAGTGTGTTCTGCAATCTGTGATACATTTCAAAATGGGGTAAAGCTTAAGGTGCATGGATGTTTTTAGGATTTGTTTTTTTATAAAACTCCTTGTGACCAAAAGCAGGTGCAAATGGTATTTGTGGACAAGATGTATTTTCAAGGAAAACTTTAAGGCTAAGCACATTGCTAGGCCTCAAGCATTACACTAACCCATCAGAATAGGTGTGAGAAACTTTAGAAAAGGATCAGATTGATGGACTACTAATGAAATGAATTATGTAAGCTCTTACATTCAGGTGAACCAGCAGCTAGCTCAGGTAACAGAAGGAGCAAGACCAGGTTTTTGTTCTGACCGGCTGGGCCAAATTTAGTAAAATCTTAAGAAGCTTGGCCAGTTTGACAGGGAAAATACAAGACTGCATAATGTAAGATATTTGAAAACACTGAGCTGGAAAAGTAAATATATTTAACAAACATCATAATGATCCTAAGAAAAGACAATGAAAGCAAAATCAGTTATATATATAATGCAGAGCTCAAGTGCAAGGAGGAAAATCAGAAGATTGGGAAGCATAGTAATGAGATGGGAGGTGTGTCAAACAACAGAATCAACAGAAGAAAAGAGAACTGAATTGTAGATTGCAAAAAAGAAAAAAAACCATGACTATGATGAAGTTCCTGGAAGGGAAATAGTAGAAGAATAGTAGCTGGCTAAGATCAGATGAGGGGATGTAAATAATGTATGAGTGAGGAGGACAGCAAGTCAATTGCAGAATCCAGAATCTGCCTCAGAGGAGGTTGGAGAAAACCCTGAACACTGGCTAGAATGCAGGCATGAAATGATCCCGCAGCATTCACTGACATAGAGACAGAAGGTTTTCACAGATCGTCATCTTGTCTCTCGCTTACTGCAGCTCTGGTGTTCAGCTCTGGGAGTGACTTCGGAAATTTGTCCTAGTGATGCTCTTGTCAGTGTTACCTCCTTCTTGCCTAGCTTCCATTTGCCTGCTATTTATTTCTTCTTGTTTCAGCAGGTTGAAGATGAATTTTGTGAAGATGTGACTTGTCAAAGCTAATGCAGGTTCTTAGGAGGCATGTCTCGACACCAAAGCTCAGCACTGATGTCCTTGGCTTTGTCCACCATGTGTTTTCCCGTTTGGATTGTTTTATGAGCAAGACAGTTGCTTTACAACTTAATAACATGGGCATTCCATGACAGGGAGCTGTCTGGCCTTTTTAAGTATTATTAAAACCTTGCCTCAAGGAATATTTTAAATCAGATCATATTATAATCAGCATGGACTTTGTGTACTAACTTTGTATGCTCTTGCATCTGTTTATCTCAAAATACTTTCCTTAACTTTTGTGTTTCACTCTAGAGGCTCCTTATCTACACAAATTCTTCCTGACCTCACTCCTTTTCATAGATTTTTGTGACCTGGCATTAATTTTTAGTAGCTCACAGGACTGTACGCTATATTGTTGTCCCACAGAAATTGTTTCATAGCTATCAGGTGGAGGGAGGAGGATGGAGGATGATTGCTGTGATAATTCTGAACCCTTAAAGAATGTAAGTCTAGGAGGGGCTGTTGTGACAACTTAGTCTAACATCCCACATAGCACTGGTCACACATAGCACTGGGTGCCAAACTTTCTTGGATGATTCCTGAGCCAAAAAATATCTTTTAGCAAAACTGTCTGGTTAATCTTGATTTAAGGAACACAGGTGATGGGAAAACCTGCCCTGAGGGAAGATTATAAATATTTAATTACTTTCAAAATTTGTATCTTGTTTCTGCTTTGCATTTATCAAGGTAGCTACACATTCTGCCTTGGATCTGACACCTTTTTTGTCTTCTGATATAGGGTGCTTTCACTATCAGAAGTATTTTCTCTATATGCATGCCTATAATCTGACTGAAGCTCTCTGTTATCCTTCCCCTTGCTAAACTCAGTACTCTGCATCTTTCAGCTCTGGCAGTAACACAGGCTTTCCAGGCTTTGGGGCTTCTTTTCTGGAGCCTTTTAAACTACCAACTTTCTAAAAATCTGGCCACCAAGACATGTTACCAGAACTATTTCTTGTATTCTTTAAATCTGTACTCTGTTCTTTTAAAAATACTCTTCCTGACAGTGTGAGGAACTATCAGAGAGATCCACCAGTCGTTTGGTTTTTTTTTTTTCATTTTGTGGCTTTCTTTTTTTTTTTAACCTTGTGGAATTGGTTTAGAAAAAAAATCTAAGTAGTTGTGGGGGACCGTTTTCCTTTTTAGAAAAGGAGAAGCAGGCCTGTGGATAGCACATGATCAGCTACAGTACGTTTTCAGCATTCTGCATATGGCAACAACAATCTATCTTTTGCAGAGAAAGAAAATACAGTTAGAGAGGAATTAAATAGCAACAGTTTTTACCTCAGAGGTCAGTGCTGAGTTGTAAAAGATTGTTCTTCTAGTGTAAGGTTTTATACCTTCTCCAAGCACCTAGGAGCCTCTGTCAGATGGACTGAGCCTGATTTGGTATGAAAGCCCTTACTGTTTTTGAGGGAGTAATTGTTTAAGTGGTGGCAGGAGCTGCTGATATTTCAGTGCTGTGATGAGGAGGCAACAGCATCCAAAGTGCTCTCAGGCCTGTACTGGATCTTACAGGCCAATATAAACATAGGTTATGTTTTTAATGCCAATGAGAGCAAGGTATTTTAGAAAAAATAATACCTATGCATTTATTATTCCTTCTGCAAAATCCTTTTGGAAACAAAGCAGTAAAGATTTTATTGAAAGAGGAACCACAGATGCTGGCTTTGGTGTTGATCTTGCCTAGGTAGTGTATTAAATAAGAAACTTGTCCCATGCCTCCATGAGAATTTTGCTGAAGTACGTCAGCTGTCTTGCAGTAGAATCACATTTTTTTTGGCTATGAAGGCAAGGGTGTAGTCTTTGATATTGTCCTAATTGCTGGAAGAAGGGGAAGTGAGGGAATGTGTGGAACCCTGTATTGCAGTCCAGGTTGCTTCCCAGCCATCAGAGATGCAGAAGGCATTTGTTCTGCTCTTGCAGAGGCAGCTATCCATTAGAGTTTTTAATTTTTCTTTTTCATGCTGCTGATCATGTCTTTAAATAAAAAATCCATCTGCCCCAGGCCTGTAATCACCACTTTCTGTAGTGGCATATTATCAAGTTATATAAAAGAGGGTACAGTCTTGTGGAATTATAATTGACAAATATGGTACTTCAATCCTATTGTTATCTTCCCTGTTATCCTACCAGACATATTAAAGTGCATGGAGAGGTTTTAAACCCAGTGGGATTGTTAATTTCCCTGCAAAAGCCTTTTAATGCCCAGAACTTTATCCTTAGAGTGTGGTGTTAAATGATAGTATAAGGAATTTGTGCAGGGAAACCTACCCCTCAGTTAAATTGGAAGGGGACAGGACACATGAAAGAAGAGGCCCTTGAAGTATAACACTGACTTCCGTATACTCGATCTCAATGAACTTGAGTCGTTGATCTAAAACTCACCCTTTTCCATATACTGCGGAGGATGACAGACATTCAGAGGGACCTAACACGATTAGCGTTTTTTCTCTGGGAGGCAGGAGAGGATGTTATGATTTACTTATATTGTTGATTCAGTATGCTTTGTTCAGAAGTTTGTAGCAAATGCTGCAGTTGCTTTTCTACACTAATGCCTGAATTCTACGTGCTTCTTTTTATCCCCAGCAGCAGTGGTTTATTTTGGCTGAGTCTGAAGGGTTTCACACCTCAGCTCCAAGGCTATGCCTCCAGATCATATTGCTACCAGTGGGATTATTTTTTTCACTGTCATTCATCTGTACTTCAGACAGTCATCTAGGACAGGCCTTGTACTTAAAAAAGCTCAGGCTTCTTGTTATTTTCTATAATGATGCACAAGGCAGAGAACTTTATGAGGGCAGCAGAAATATAAATATCTTACCAACACAGGGCAGTTAGGTCTTTTGGTTCCATAGTAATTGTCTGAGGAGCAACTTGAATTTCAAGTAGGTTTTGTATTTCATTGTGAATATTTCACATACTTCTAAGAGACAGCCAGAATCCATAAAGGTCATGTACTATTGTTGATTCTGTCTCATTTGTCACAAAACAGCCAGCTGCTAAGATCCCCCTATGACCACTGTTACCTGGCAGCTCAGATAGTTTTGGGAGGGCCACGTAAGAAGCAAAGGAGGATCAAGACAGAGATGACACTGATGCTGGCAGAGTGTCAAAAGGCCTGTTCGGAGACATCACTGTTGTCTGTTCTCCACAGCACCAGTCCACAGCTTATATAAAGTTAATCATTGCATGATAGGAAAACTCTTGTACCACAAGTCTGCAGTCCAAATAACCTTACTTATACTGGTTTCAGCTGGGATGGAGTTAATTTTCTTCTTAGTATCTGGCATTATGCTGTGTTATGGGTTTAGCATGAGAATAATGTTGATAGCACACTTATGATTTAGTTGTTGCTAAGTAGTGCTTAATTAGTCAAGGGCTTTTCAGCTTCCCATGCCCTGTCAGTGAGAACTCAGAAGGTGGGACAGCCAGGAGAGCTGACCCAAACTGGCCAAAGGGATATTCCATACTATATAACGTCATGCTCAGTATACAAGCTGGGGGCAGTTGGCCGGGGAATGGCGACCGCTGCTTGGGAACTGGCTGGACTTCAGTCGGCAGGCGGTGAGCAATTGCATTGTGCATCACTTATATTATATATTCTTTTGCCACTCTTATTCTTATTCTTATTCTTATTCTTATTCTTATTCTTATTCTTATTCTTATTCTTATTCTTATTCTTATTCTTATTCTTATTCTTATTCTTATTCTTATTCTTTTTCTTTTTCTTTTTCTTTTTCTTTTTCTTTTTCTTTTTCTTTTTCTTTTTCTTTTTCTTTTTCTTTTTCTTTTTCTTTTTCTTTTTCTTTTTCTTTTTCTTTTTCTTTTTCTTTTTCTTTTTCTTATTTTCTTATTCTTATTCTTATTTTCTTATTCTTATTTTCTTATTCTTATTTTCTTATTCTTATTTTCTTATTCTTATTCTTATTCAACTTCCCTTCTTTTTCTGTCCTATTAAACTGTCTTTATCTCATCCTACAAATTTTAGGGTTTTTTCCCTGACTTTTTCCCCCATCCCACTGGGCGGGGGGAGTGAGTGAACGGCTGTGTGGTGTTTAGCTGCCTGCTGGGTTAAACCACAACACTACTCCATCAACTTCAATTGTCTGTTAAGCTGAAACCTCCACTTTCCCTTGTCTCCTGTTCAAATTTACTTTTTTCCTCTGCTGGAGAGGTTTTAAGTCTGAAGCAATAGAAATAAAAAATTATCATTGTCAACAAATTATGAACAAATGAAAACACTCAAAAAATGATGGCATAATAAAAATAAACTGAAACAAATCCAGTAAGCTATGCTTAAAGTAGAATATACCACCAAAAATGCTCCTGACTCATAATTACTATATATGTTACAATAAGAAGATGCACTTTACCTCAGAGGCAACATAAATTCAGTGTGTTAATACACAGGCTACTGAGGCTAATGCTGCTTTTATTTAAATATTGTACTGAACACAACATACAGCCACTGTATGTTAACGGCATGTAAATCATTGCTGTGCTATAGCAGCCTTAACCTATTCTTCTTCCTTTTTTCTACCGTTGTCAAAGTTTTGTTTCATTCCTCCCCTTCCCTTGAATAAATGCTGTTTTCAGTGCACAGCTCCAAGCTACCTCTTTATTGCCAGTTCCAGGCCTATGGTACCTGGAGTTAATCGCCCTTCAGCTACATATTGTTAACTGTGATGTGCCTGCTACCTATAAAGCAGGAAAAGGCTTCTTTTTATACTAGAAAATAAGATATATTCTACCCAATTGCTGGGGTAGGGGGAAGTCTTTGTTGAAAGAAGGGAACTACAGCTATTTTTTATTAGTATTATAAAGAAATCCGTACTCCATTGAGAGCACATGCTGCAATGCGAGGGAATGTAACATTTCCTCTGCTATCAAGGCATTATTTGCAGCTTGTTTAATGAACTCAATTTCATTTTTATCTGTACTTTGTATGTAGATAAAGAAACAAATAAAGGAGTAAAAATAGGAGATTTCTCTGGCAACATCTTTTTGGTGAGGGGAAAAATGATATAGCAGTCTCGACCACAGATAACTTGGTCACATTGTCAGGATGGACAGCTCAGTCTGTCATTCATCGCCCATGGTAGTGAATTGGGACACGAGTTGTTGATATGACACTAAACAGAGAATTACATTTTTCTACACTGTATGGAAAACATAGATGTATTCTTGTTCTCTGTGCCTCTGAACAGGAGAACAATGCTGATAGGAGCCCACTACTTTAAATTGTTATTGGCTATTCACAGCATTGACAATAGAAGGCAGTTGTGAACTGGCAAAAAAAAAAGGAAAAAATTCCTACTGGAAATGACAATAAACCATTTGGCATATGCTGAACAGAAAGCAAGCTGGTTTTATTCAAATGATGGTTGAATTCTTAAGCAGCCATCAGATTTGTTTTGGGGCTTGGACTGTCTGTGCACTGTCCCATTCTCTTTCCTCCCAGTTTGATTTCAGTTCTCTGGATACCAGAGTAACAATTTGAAAAATACCAGTTATATTTAAAAAGTAATGACTGCTTAGCATTATGCTTCAAACAGACAGAAACTCCTGACAAAGGCCCTGCCTCTGCACCGGGAATGGACATTTAGGGATATGTGTGGGGTGGGGGAGGTTGGTTGTTTGGTTTTTAGTGTCTTGTTCCAAGTAAACTCCACATCTGAGTTAACACATCACAGTCTTCCTGTAGGGGCATGTAACCTCTAGGTATGGAAAGGGAGGGGTGATGTTTCCCTCCAGGCTGGAAAATGAGTGCAGTTTTTCTGTGTATACAGTGATGAAAACTAGTTTTCAAAAGTCTTGCATGGCTATTTAGAAACACTCATACGGAAACTTTAAAACCCTGGTATATTCAGCTTCCACTCTTCCTGTGGACTGTATAGGAGGAGGGTGCTCTACCTTCTTATTTAGGCCTTAATTTCTTCAAGCTGCTATTCGTTATGCATTTATTTATATTCCCATTAGCCTTTTGACTATTGCTTCTCTCACCACTAGTTGTCCAGTGTAGAAACCTGTGGGACCTTGGGCATGTTGGAGCAAGCAATGTATTAATGTGCTTCTGGCTGCAGTGAGGCTCAGCATGACTGAGCATTTATCTGGGTTTTTGTTGCTGTAATTCCGCAAGTCTGGTAATATTCCCTGCACTTTGAAAATGAGGAATAAAACTCCAAAGGCTACAGCTAGGAAAAATCCTCCTTCTGTTTTTAGAGATGAAGGGAAGTCAGGGATGGGGGAAGAACCGGATCTTGTGACCCTTTGGCTACAGCTCTGTAGAGAAATGTTGCAGATGTGGGATAGGTATTTGGCATTTAGTAGACTGCAGTGGTTGGAAGTAGCTTCCAGTTTGATATCAAGAAGTGTGGGCAGCTAATTGCAAAGTGGGCACCTTTCAGGGAGATTTACCAGAGTCAGAGAAATGAGGTTTGGTGTGGTGTTAGTCTCCATCCCTTCCTCCCCACTCAGTAATTTTTAAGCTGAGTGTAGATTTAACTTAAGGACATAGCCACCCCCATGTCAAAATTAGAGTGAAACCCTATAAGGGACTTAATTTTGTTATTGGAGGGATATCTCAGCTGGGAGTCCTGAGGCAGACCCTGTGGCCCCACAAGGGCCATGTGTGGTGAGAGTTAATTTCTCCTAGTGACAATAGGTCTTCTTTTCTCCCCTATCTGAATTCTTGAGATAGAATCAGAAACTGGCTTGATGGGTTTATCACCCTGCCCTCGTGCAACCACATTTGCCCAAAGCTTAGTTCCAGACACTTTAATCCCATAGCAACAGAGGAACTGCTATGTTGACTTCTGTGTGGTAAAAAACTGGTGCACGCTGTGGAGGAGGCTGAGGTGGGAGGCCAGGGATGCATTTTCTTGGAGAGAGTGAGTCAAAGCAAGCTGGAGTATTTGTTGGTGTAATTAAGTGTGCCGAGTGTCCCCCTGCTTACACAGTATAGGAGAGATCCCTGTGTTCCTCTGCCTGCATAGCTAGTACTTATCTTCCAGCAGTGATTTACTGAAAACTGAGAGAGCGCCAGCTAGTAAAACTGATGGAGTTCTGCAATTGTTAAAAATCTGGCAAAAGAAAAAGGAACCTGTAGTGATATCTGTGTATAAGCAAAGTAATGTAACATTAAACAAAGCAAAGCTACTGTCTGTTACAGCCATCCTGCAAAGCCTGCCCCTGCAATACAGTTTTGTTGCTCAGCTGCTGGTCTTTTTTCTGAGCTCCCAGAAAATACTGTGTCCTCAGAGAATGAAACACATGTACATTTTCCTTTTCTGAACATCTAACAAGAAATTCTGGCTTTTTGGCCTACTCTGGGGCTGCAGAAGTTCGTCTACTGTTCATTTGCAAAGGAGGAGCAGAGCTCTCTGTCACCTTTTGAAGTTTTTATCCACCCTTTCCTGAGTCACTGGAGGGTAACAGAGCTGATCTTGACATACTTGATATGTTACACCAGTACTCCTAATGGTACTGAGAAGTCTTCAGGGATCTACTGTACTGTATTGTCATACTAAAGGGTTAAACAAATTGTGAGATTGGAGTCAGGGAGGAGTGTTCTCCCTGAGGATGACATTGACAGATCTATTGCGTATTTCTTTTGCTTCCTGTGACATGATCCTTTATGTACGAACCTATAAAAACTATGGTGAAATTTGTTGAAGTAGGGATTTATCTGGGATGGACCAGCGGGAGTCGTGTTTTTGGTGTTCAGTAGCATTATCATCACAGTTGTGATGCAATTTCAGAAAATTTTTGTCCTTCTTCAACTGCAGAGGGAATAACGTGGAAATCTTGAAAGTTGTTGAAGGAGACGGAAGGTCTTTACTGTGTTGCTGTTTTCCTAACCTGAGGTTCTTGAGCCTCACTACAGTGCTAGAAACAGAAAGAACAGGCTAGAGAAAATATGTGTATACTCCCATATACAGAGGTGGTAGAAGTATCTTAAATACTTTGAGGGTGGGTATAATCTGGAGCCTGGGGAGCTGATGAGAGAGGTTTCACTACAGAAATACAGATATTTTCCTTGATTGGAACAAACAAATTCTGAGTAGCACTGCAAATATTTATTTGACCAAAATGGTGTATGAAACATGGAAAAGGATTCTGAGAAGCCGCTTCTAGTGATTACTTCTAACTATCAGCCTATCATTCATTGTCCCAGTAGTACAGGATTTGAGAGATTTAAGGTAGTTCTACAACTCCTTGTAACTGGTATACGTGTTAAACGACTGTAGATGGTATCCCCTTCCCAGGTTTGAACCAAATCCAAATGCTTTCCTGCTGATGGGAGCAGAAGTTAGACAGGCAGATTAGGAAGTCACTGAGTCTGAATTTAGGAAGATTATTTTATTACATCTCTTCTTAAAATAACAATTAGTAGACATGGACAGAAATAAAGAAAAAGGTTTTGCAAAAAAGGAATCAAAAGACTCTGGGCAAGTTTCTGGGGGAGAGGGGGGGAAATAGAATAAAATTTTCAATGGAATTTTTTACAACCCAGTCTGTTTTACTAGTAATGTTTCATGTTTAATATATTTGTAAATACTCTTGTAAACACAGTTGCAGCTGGTATGTTAATTCGCTGTGTTACTTGTGGGGAGAAAAGGAGTGAGGGAGTAAGCGTCTTTGAAAATGGAATCACATCTTTTATTCAAGTCTTTTGAAAATCAGGGCACAGGAAACAATGGCCATATTCAATTACTAGTTTCATAAATTTGGGAATAATCCAAATTGACTAGAAATTTTAACTGCCTGCTTGACTTCTTCACAATTACATTGTTGACATTAACTAGAATTTACCAGCTCTTGTCAGGCCTTGGAGCATCTCCTATAATGAAGGGGATATCGCTGGAGATAACAGTGAAAAGTTATAATACTTTGAAATCTTTTCAGCAGGGTGTTGTTCTTTGGTGGGGGCTGGAGAGAGCTAGTGCATGTTTGGGGTTTTTATTTCTTTTTATGTAGTCTAATTGTGCCATGGTATTAAGACAGCACATCTTTAAGTTTTCA